>NW_005054565.1:554357-566263 GCF_000277835.1 Geospiza fortis | reverse complement strand
AGCCTTGTTTGCAGTGTGCAGCTCATTCCTTTGGAGAAAGGTACACGCCTGTGGGGGAGAGCTGGTGGCGAAGCCAGTCAAAGAGCTCTGCATCGAATAATTTATTTGGCTCACTTGCTCTACCAGTGTAAACAAGCCTTGCTTTCTGTGAATAAACTCATTAGTCCCCCATTTTTAAATAATTGCACTACATATACACATTGGAGCTAATATTTTGTCCACAATTTTCTCTGTAACTTAATGCACAGAAATCTGTTCCTTAACTGACATTTCTTGCTCCACTAAAAGGATATAAGTCATACTTATATTTTTGAAGATTTCTGCCATGAATGAGGTACAATATCCACACTTCTTGTTACAAGAGTCATATAAGTCTTGCAGAAGTACTCCTGCTGCTACTTCCCAGTGGTGTGAGATGACATATTCACCTGCATGTATTACTGTACTTGCAGCAGTGAAATGACTGCAAAGTGCACTCAGGAAGAACATATTCACATACTTAAATCTCTGTCTTTATCTAAAAATCCACAAGGGCAGAAGACAGCTGCGACAATTAGGAAAATACAGACATCCTGCTCTGCTTGCCCAGGGCTCCTCAGTTGCAGGTTGGAAATGGCAGTGAGCTGGATCAGTTGCTCAGTGGTGTTTTACCCAACATCCCCACTTTTGTCTTGTCATTCTACTGGAGCAATAGAATCAGTAGACCTGTTCTTCAGTCCTGAGGAGGGGAGCACTGCTTCAGTATATTTTCCTGAGGGTTTTTAAGTCTGGGTGCTGCAGATCTAGGCTACAAAAGAGGACAAGCATCTGAACAAATTCACAGAAATAGAGGAGTTTGAACATTCTCACATGAAAAAGTCTATTTCTATGGGTTGATTTATTTAGGAGTTCTAGACAAAGTCTGAAGTGACCTGAATACTTCTGGGTAAATAGTTAGTTTCTTAATATTGTAGATGAACTGAGAGAAATGGGACCAAAAATATTTGGGTGTAGAATTAAAAATTTCATTTCTGAGTTATTTTCTTCACTTTCTTGAGTGCAGTATTTCATTTTAAAACACTCCAAAAGGAAACCTCTGAAAGCTTTTCATTCAAACCAAGAAAGTTTGACACATATACGAATTTTTAATGTAATATGTTAATCTAGGTCTGCTTAATGTATAAAAAAAAATTAGATTAAAACTCATATTTTCACCTGAAATTATCCCACACCTTTCAAGAGCTTCACATTCCCTTTTACTTTTCCCACATAATACCTGCTACCAATTATGCTAAACAGGGTAGAGATTGTGCTGGCCTCCCTTTCATGTAGACTTCACACCTCTTCTGGTTACACAGATACAAGGTAGATACATCTGTCCAAAGTGAGCCAAACTACTAAATGTATTCCCTTAGTGATGGATACAACTATAAAAGGGATAAGAAACTAATGCTTCTGTGCAAATACAATCTAAAACTACATCTTCATCAAGATTTTTTGACTAGCTCTATTTATGGTGTGCTAAACTAGGTTTTGTAGAAACAACACCAAACTGTTTAAACTAGAGTAGAGCCTAACAGTTCTCCTACTAAACTTATTTATAAAACTGGAACTGACTGGTCATATATTAGTCTCTATTTCTCAAACGTATAAAAGGACTTCATTTTACCAAGGTTCTTTTAACTGTGCCTCTCCTCTCAGGCTGGTAGCCTCCATGCATTTGCTTATCCTGCTGTAGCAGCATTTTGGAGGACTAGTTCTTTAAAGCAGGAGCAGTGCAATTTCAGGCAGAGGCCTTTCTCTCCAACAAAAGAGCTATTATTATTTGGCCTAAAGCATTTTATATTTGCATGTGTAACCTCACTAATTTAAACAGCTTTTTTCCCCTTTTTCCCTCCTCTAAAAAATTTCCATTTCTATAATAAGTTTTAGAGCTTGCTTCATATATTTTTTCCTTTTTGATGTTCATCTGTTGTTAGTAGCTAATAATAATAATAATAATAACAACAACAACAACAACACTATTATTAATTACGCTGTTCTTATGCACCCCCCCAGGTGTTTAAGTAGATGCAGCTTTGCAAGTTCAGCTTCAAGTGTAAACATTACTGATGATCCATGCCAATATATTTTATCAACTTTTCCCTTCTTATGCTTATATTTGAGATAAAATTTGGAGGAATACTTATCTACATAATTCTATTTCCACCTGCACTTCATTAATAGCTATTTGTAAAAGCAATTTCCTGGTCAGTAGTCAACTACAATAAAATGTCCTATGTCTTAAATATTTCCAGAGAAATAAATAAATCTGTAGTCACAGGAAGAGATCAACACTACAGAAAATCAGTTACATTATTATTGCATTCTGTATGTGTTCCTATTCCTGTATTGTTTGCATTTATTTTCTTTACAACGATTTCCCATATCAGAAATCTGTTGCATTCACACTTCACCATGCCACAGTATTAACTTCAATGTATTTGGGATCAGAGTGACTTAGCTGCCCTGAGTGTTCCTCAGCCTCTCAACTGTATAAACCATGCCCAGATCTCCAGACTATTGTGCTGTTCAAGGCACAGTGCATGGCAGGGTGCACCGCTTGAACACCAGACTTTGCATCCCCACTACTTTTTGCAGACAAGATAAAAAATTCTTCCCATCAGGACAAGCTGTGCTTTTGTTCTCTAAAATTGTAATCTGTGTTCCTGGCTTGGGAAAATTGCAAAAATATATCTTCTTCTAAGAAGAGTTTCATGTTTCCCAAGTTTTCTTCTGTAGGCAGAAAAACAAGTCATGGGAGCCATCTTTTCTGCTGTTTTGGACAAGCAGAGTAATAGGACAGAATGAAAATGGATAGTTTAGTTCTACTGTGTTGCAGACAATGAAGTCTACAGTAAATTGACCATGAAGAAAACACCAAAATAACAGGAGGGAGTAAAACATTACTTGGAAATATTCGCTATCACTTTACCAAAAAAATATCCAAAAATTTCAGATTAACTAAGCCGCCCTCAAGTCAAAATATGGATGTTAAAGTCTTTATTAAAATAGATATTGACTAAATTCTTTTAAAAACATAACCTATTAATTAATAGAAGCAGAAATAGATAAAGCTGAGCACCAGTAGGCTAAATGTTAATTGCCTAATTTACAGAATAATTTTTAACAAAATAGAAAAAAAAGAAAGCTTTTTTACTTTCATTGCATGTAGCAAAGTTAATGTTACTGTAAAATTCTTTTAAACCTCCAGTGTGTTGTTTTGCCTCCAAGTTTGCTCTGAAATCTTACTGATAGGCTTGCTTTATTTTAACAACAGAATATAAGGGAAAAAAACTGCTACATGAATTCATCTTACACAAGAATCATTACTTAAATGTTACAGCATTAGGCAAAGCTCTTCTGCTTCCTCATGTCCTGCCACTGGCATGCCACCACTGGTGTGATTATTGGGGTTGTCCAGTGCAGGGTCAGTAGATGGACTTGATGATCCTTGCAGGTCAATTCCAACTCAAGATATTCTATGATTCTTTGCCAGAAGAACATTCACATATTCCATATTCCAGCATATCTTGTCTTCTAAACATCACACCAGTAAGGCAGTTAATGTATGCAGCTATATAAACCAAAAGGCTCTGCTTACCATAAAGGATTTATTCATTCCAGGATCAAGCACAATTTTCTTGAATAAATAAAATTAAATATGTTTATGTGATAGTGATACCATATTTTAAAAATTTTCTTTCTTGATGTCATTTTGTGACATCCTTGCAGATGCTAAGCATTATTTACTTGAAGTCATGGTATTAGGAAATGTCACTGAGAGAAGTAGTGTTTTAGACACTGTCATGAGTGAGAAGGTGAAATTCAGACTGCTATGTTGGAGCATGCAAAAGAAATTCTAATAAGAACATTTAAAAATGTTTCAAGTACAGATCCTATGCAGATGAGATAAAATAATAGTAATAATAACAATAATAATAGTAATAATATTTTGAATGGTTGTGGGTTTTTTTTTCAAGTGAACCAAAGCTAGATAGGTTTCTGTCCCTTATTTTAGATAATTCGACATTTGTCTCAAAATAGCTAACACCTAGCAGGTATAATTTAGGATGCTATAGTTTAGAGCTATATTCAGATTTTACCAAGATTTGTTAGTTTTATTGTCTTTTATAGGTTAACAAAAATCTAAACATTCCACAGTAGTTCAGTTGAAGATTCTTATGCAAAACAGCTGATATTTTTTATATTGCTCAGATAATGATATTTTGTGAAATCAAAATAAAAAGTGTTTTTTCTTCCGTTAATGATCTATTAGCTGAATATTAGAACACCAAGGAGGTAAACTTTTAATGTAAGTTGTTAAAATGAGAAAAACTAGCATTCACAGAGGAAAATATACATAGGTTTCCTAACATATTATAATGAGAAACCCTAATTTATTCTTGTGTTTTACAAAAAAATTCTAAGTTTTACCTTTATTGTAATACAGGGATTTTAAAGTATGTCTTTACCTACAAAGGATGTTAGTATGGCTATATTTTCTGTTTTAGCACAAGAATTTTTTATAAATATGTTCTCTCAGTGATGTAAAATGAAAGCCAGTGAGGGGGCTGAGAGGCTGGGCTCTGCTTCTTTTAGTTAATACAGTTTCTTTCTCTAAATGTAAGGAAATCTTGTCTAGAATTAATACAATTAGACTTGAAAACAAAATGTAGACATCTATTTAATTTCGAAGCACACAACACATTACTTATGCCTTTTGCATAAACTTCAGAAAAGCTGAATGGTCTATTTTATTTGTTTACTGGATCCTGTATTTTGAATTAATATATCAGTAAAATCTTCTGTACGTTGTCAGCACATCTGTTGAACAGTGTTGTCAGGAAAGGATCTCCTAATCAAATTTATGGCATCTGTCAACACGCGTCATTATGGATAGAGAATTGCACTGGCTAGCTGAATCCAGGTATCCTAGAGAAGCTTAGTATTTTCGGAACCTGACTGAAACTGAACTTCAGAAATTGAGAACACTCAGCAGCTTTCAGAAGCTGGCCTTCTATTTGTGAGAAGATAATGAGAATGTGCTGGAATATTTCAGGCAGAAATAAACTGACATCAAGACATGGGTAGACAGAAGTCATGACATAGGGCAGTGCTAACATCTGCCTCCTCTAACATACTGCAAACAGCATCAAGAAGCTCCTCAAAGCTCCTGACATTGTAATATTTGTCAAATCCCCCAGAATGTGGTGTTAGCCATACAGTTTATCAAATGTCAAGGTGACTGACATCAACCAATGTCACACTGCTCCTGCAAGCCACCCTTCCCAGGGCAGATGACAGCAGAGAGGCTGCATGCAGCTCCTGCTCTCATGCGGGAGCTGGAATTCCAGCCTGGACAGCCAGCAGGAACTGAGAGTATGGCTGAAAGCCCAAATGATCAGATTGCTTTAGGCTGATGTGAACAGAACTTGTTTGTTGTAATTTGAATTTCTATTATAGCTGTTTATTCAACACTAATTGAGGTTTTGAGCAGATTTTTGTAAAATGGAGTTCTGCCCACAAGCCTCATCTTTTACAGACAAGCTTAGCTTCAACCAGCATTATCCTTGATATGTCAAATCATATAAAAAGTGACAAGTCTGGAAGCCTAATATAGAGTTTCCACATGTTTATGTGGACAGATGGCTAAAAGCACCATGGTTTGGAAGAGTGTTAAGTGCAAAAAGCCTGATAAAAGTAGTATGTATATGTTTATTATAATTTTTGCCTAAGATTACCTAAGCACACTAGTTTGTTTCAGTCACTACAGTCAGCTTGTGGCAATAGACTTTTTTTCTATTTACCAACATAGAAGAATAGAAGCTGATTAAAAAGTAACATTGAAATATTTCTGCTATCAATGCAACTAGACTTGAGCCTGTGCTTGAATAATCCTTGATGATAAAAGTATATTTGTTTCCCTTAATAATGTTACTCCATAAAAAGAAATATTATATTGTGAATTTGTTAATTTGGTAAAGATTTGGTATATCCTCAAAGCATTAGTAAGTGCTTCTCAGGCTTACATTATGATTGATGCTCATCAATGTGTTGACAGAGATTCTTGAGTTTTTGGTGAAGATCTATTCGTAGGATATATGTACAGAAAAATACTTCCAAGTGGGTACTGGGGAATAAATAAAAGAAAATCCTTACAAATGAAATAACGTTTAAGACTTCTGGCAGAAAAAGACACCAACAAAACCTAAAGAAAATAATCAGAACTATTTGTGTCTCTTGTCTTCATTTCTTTTTGTACTCAGAGGACTCAGGCTTGACTTCACTGTTTATCACAATAAATAATGATAATTTTTTGTGGGGGCTTTATTTTGACCTCACAAACCCTTCATGCCTCTTAAGCAGCTTGAATAGCTAGAAAGCCTCGAGAGAAGTTTTTCTGATAGATATACATTACAGTGGCTTGATGCTTTTGTGAAAAGCGAACCTCATCTAATATCTATTGCATGATGGGAATGAAAACATAAAATCATGGAACCATAGAATGATTTGGGTTGGAAGGGACCTTTAGAGGTTATCTGGCTCCAACCCTCCTGCCATAGGCATAGATACCTTCCACTGGATGAGATTGCTCAAAGCACAATCCAGCCTGGCCTTGAACACAAAATAATGGACTACCCACAACAGACATATTTATTAATGGTCTTAGTAAAATGACTGTCTTTGTCTTTCTTTTAAGCCCCCTTTAGGTACTGAAAGGCTACAATAAGGCCTCTCTGGAGTGTTCTCCATGTTTAACAATTCCAGCTGTCTCAGCCCATCCTCACAGAACAGGTGTTCCAGTCCTCTGACCATTTTCATGACACTCCTTCTGGACTTGCTTTCTTAGGTCACTGTCCTTCTGGGGCTGTGAGTGCTGGCATTGGACAGTGCTCCAGGTGTGGTTTCGCAAGTGCAGAGTGAGGAAGAAAATCCCAGGCTCCTCCTTATTACCCTGCTTTCTGAAAGGAGGATGTGGAAATATTAGAGTGAGATAATCAAATATAGATGAGAAGTTGACACCAGTAGAGAGAGCAAGAGGTGGTATGAAAAGAGCTTTGCTACATTGCGCTATAAGGTAGTCTGGGTTAAGCATAGAGGCAGTTCTTGATAAATGCTGTCATCTTTCTTGACACAAGTAGAGAGATACTTGTCATAAAATTGTTCCCTGATACATCAAAGATAAATGTTCTAAGGAAAATATGTTGGAATACCTGAAAGAAAAGGATTAAAATAAATAGCATGAAATTCACAGCACAAATTTCCAGGATGTTGAGGGATAAAACACTTTTGCTATACACTGAAATGTTATGATGTGAAAGCCCCAGTCATCTTTCAGATGCTGTTAAATTAACCATGAATTAACATGAGAGAACGTTGCAGCTACTCAGCTCTCTAGGACTACAACCAATGAAAGAACTAATAAATAAATACATATATGTTTACCTCTGAAAAAAAACCCAAGCAGACAGAGATGTATGGCTCTCTCTGTGAGACACAGATCCTCTGTATTAAAGAGGGAAAATGAATAAAGGTCCCCTACTTCAGGTTCCTAAAGTACACTATTATGTTCCTACCACACTCCATTCAGTGATAAGAATTAAGCAATACATTTCCCAAGAACATCTTATTGCATATAAAACTACTTATCTGAATATTTTTGCTATAAAAATCCTCTGTCCTAGGTTTGTGACATGGGACGTGGAAATTGGAACATCTGGTTAAAATCTGATATCATAACTTTAGAGTTTTGACAAAAAAACAACTCAAAATCTGGACCAATATTTTGCAGATTGGCTCTTATTATGGGATAAGCTATATCTCAGTTTGGAGCCTGAGCTATACACACTGGTATATTTTCAATAGATTTAGAGCTTGAAATTCCCATCAAGGAAAAAAAAAATTAAGTTGACACTGGTAATACTTAATAAAGTAAGATGGGGGAATTCCCTTAAGTGTTTTTTAAAGTTCTTCCCTTTCGAGATTTTAGTAAGTGTGCGATCAGAGCTTTCCTGCATATGAAATTGTTGTTGCCATGCAATTCTGAATTAGAAACATTTCCTCTAAGTTTTTCTTATTCTCCAATAGATTTGATATTTATGAAATGACAGAATAAAAGCAATAAAGATAAGTTTCATCAAAGACTAGAGACTAGAAGAAGGTCTAAACATGAATATTGTATGCATGATAAGTTTAGTTTACTTAAAAGTAACCTAATCTTCTCCACTTTCAGATAATAACAAGAATTCTACTTGAGAAGTGAAAGAAATTAAATTCAAAACATATCTATTTCTACAGTTTAAGCGCAGTCATTTTGTCTGATCATTTCTTATGTTTGTTCTCTTTGATGTTATGAATTTTGCACTGAGCAAAAAAAAATTACAAAGGTGAAAAATGTTTCAGGACAGTAATGCTGAAAGCTGTCATTCATAGTTTTCCTTTTCAAAGATTTTCCATTAAAATCTCCAGATTTGTTGAAAACCTGTGGTGTTGAAATTTTCATCATTAAATTTTAACGATAATCTCCAGCAGTTTTGGTATACCTTTATTTTGACAGGGTTGACAGAATATATGTTAAATGAACTTAGAAAGTAGCTTATCAATTTTAATGCACATTTTCTTATTCCTGATTTTTACTTTACTTGCAGAAGATCACTATTTAAGATGACTTACATTTTTTTCCTTCTGTAGTATATTTTGAATGAAGTTTGATTTCCATCAGTTAAAACATGTGATTAGAATAATGTACATGTTATTAGCAGTGCTCAAATTAAGGACTGGTGTGGTTACCTGTAAGAGAAGGTAACAATCATGGATGCTGTCATTCCATATTTATTTATGTATTCATTAATTTATTACTATGTTTATGTAACAGGTGCTGGTGGTATAAAGAACATGTGATTTACTTTTCATTGTGGAACTAAAGGTAGGAATAAATAACCCGAGTTAAGAGTAACAGTATAGACATTAAGAAATTTCTTCTGAAAATTTGTTTTCTGAGCCAGTGCCATGCCTACCTAGCACCTGGGCAGTTAATGGTTTCTGTTCTGTATACAGATAGATCATTTTGCAGTCTGCAGAGACTTCAGACAGAGAGAGTCACCTGCAATTTTTGTCTGCAATCAGGCGACTGGCTTAATTGGGCAGTGGCAGAGCCTTGCAGGATATCCTAATGAGCCTAATTGGTAGCAGAAATTTGACTCCTGGGAGAACAGAGATAGAAACCAGACAGACAAAGAGACAGGTAAAGGCTGTGGAGTAAAAGAAATAAGATGGAAGGGTTCTGTCAGGGCTCAGTACTGGTATATATGCTGCTTTGGCTCTTCTCTTAGTCCCTCTTGCTACTTTGTTTACCAGCTGTGTGCCCATGGCACTGTCTTTGTCTTTTCTGTTATTGAGTTGTCCTATGGATCTTTTTGTGCTTATCATGGCTTTTGTTCCAGAGTGATCTGAATATGCAGGGAGTCCTAGCTTGAAAGGCTGTCCAGTCTAATCACAAATCTGCTTTTGCAACACTCAGTGCAACGGGGAGTGGGAGGAGGAATTAAAAAAACAATTCACATCAAACTGAGTTTCTGAAAGGAAGAATCTTCAGTGTAGCTTCGACCACCTCACTAAGAGTATCCCTGTCGTCAGCTGTCACAGTTCTGTCACTGAAATTCCTGGCAACAACTGAATTTTAATGAATGTCTGCTGCGCTCTAGAATTTAAATGAGATATTTGATAAAAGAGAGAAAACCTTCTGCATATCTACCTTATGCTCTTAATGCATTTCTCCTGGTAAAAATAAATAAATAAATTTGGGATTATTTCCCTACTAGTTTCCTACAGAGATTTCCCTGCAAAGCTGTACTGCATTGTTTTCATGCAGATTTCCCCCTGCTCTGATAGAACCTGGTTGCTGTATATGCAGCTCCTGTTGCTTCCTGAGCTTCCCAGACTGGCAGTGGAATTCATCTCTGATAGTCTGAATCAGTGTCAAACTGTGTGAGGCCAGCAGCAAATATTTTAGTGAGGACATATTCCTCTGAGCAGAGTTATGGCAGTGCAAATTACCAGGATCTTTTCAGGTGACCTACTTATCAGTCCCTAATAAGTGATGCTTTACTGGGTACTGAAGACCTTAATGACACATTTGCTATCTTTCATCTGCCTGAAACTATTTTTTTTTTGGTAGCGTAGACTACTTTGACCTATGACATTACCAAGGTGTAAACACTGCCTCACACAGATGTGCTAGTTGATTTCCTGCTTGGATGTAACTGCTTGTTGGGAAGTGACGGGATATTAAAACCCTTTGTTCTAATTATACTTTTACATTTGCAAACTGTGGAGGTATTCATATAAGAGCATATGTGTGTGAAACAAAGACTCATCTTGCAAAGAATGTTTCTGATCAGTAGAAACAAAATGAAAATATAATGAACCACCACAATCTTGTTGCAGAAACCCAGGATATTTACTCTTTTTCTCTTTTTTTTACATTGTGAAGAAAATATATATATATTCCAAATAAACTTGTGGTGCAGAAGGCTATTTTCCCATGCTCACTGCTCCAAGACAGCTCCTAGATTAAAAATATTCAGTACTGAAAGCAGTATGCAAAAGGTCTCTGTAAGTGTGGCACTGGAAACAGAAGTTGTATCTAAAACACAGAGGAAGGAGCAGCTGGTACTTCTGACTACAGGCTGAAGTATCAGTTGTGAGATCACCTGCTCCAATGATTACTGAAATTCATTATAATGAATCTGCATGAAGCATGCTTCAGTTAGAAACTTGATATCCGCAATATCCTCCTGATGTCTCATAAATTATCTCTTGCTACCTGTGTAAGCACAGTTATTAACAGAGAGTACCCTTTGGAAGGTATCTGGGAGTTCTTTTGTTTCTTTGGTCGGTTGGTTTTTCTTTGTTTGTTTTTTCCCTAAATGAAGAAATGAAGGGTGGGTTTAAGGAAGGTTTCAGACAGATGTGGTGCATGAAGAGATTACCTTCTACCCCATTTTATTATCTGTGTACTCTCATAGGATAAGTTAAATTTCCTATGCAAATAGCTTGAAGTGTGAAATGAAAGTTGGGAAGAGCTGAGAGGAAAGCCAGGGATGCCTAGCTGACAACAATACAACCTGGCAGTGAAACATACAGCAGGGCGCACACTGGAGAAAAATTTGCCACAGTAATCAGTGACTGCATTTAGTACAGTGTTACGGTAGAGAATGGGAATGAAATTATCTTCATTCACTTATCAATGCTGACATTGATGATGAACAGTTACAGCTACCAGGCTTTTACCTTATGCTGGTGAAATTGAGCCAAGAATAATTGGGTGTGGGCTGAAGAAGTGCATGATCATTTATTGTGCTTGATAACCTTTACTTATCACTCTGGATCCAGAAGTGAAATCACAGAAGAGATAGGCTTCACATATCTCATAATACAAGAGTGCTGCTTTTTGTCTGCTAAACAAATTATAAATACATTTTAATGTACCACTTCATGCCAAATACTAACTGCCTTGGGTATCTCCTAAGATCAGGCAGTCTGTCTTTCCTTCTTCATCCTTCACTAGCATCATACTAATGTAGATGATTATGAAGACACTTGGCAATCTAAACTTTTCCACAAGCTTCACACATAGACCCAGGCTGAGAACCTGAAGGTTTTATAAAAATAGTTCTTGCCTTCTTGGTGGAGCTCAGTACAGATCAGGCATTTCTGAAAAGCACCACTGGCCTCCTGGTTTGAACTGCACTCCTCTGTGTGCAGGTACTAGAATATCAAACTCTGTTAAGCCTTGTGTCGGTAGCTGTCAGCACCCACATGATAACCATCCTCTTGGATTGTTGGGGGATGATCTTCTTGGTCTATGAGTAATTTATGTAGGG
>NW_005054565.1:540655-554344 GCF_000277835.1 Geospiza fortis | reverse complement strand
TTTCTACTGTCATCCTAATTAATCTGTCTCTGTCCTTGCATCCTTCTGACTTGCAGAACGTGCTGTGCAGGTTGCTCGAGTAGCAAGATTTCACCGGTGGCGTGTTCATCCACACAGGACAGTGGTCAAGTGAGCCTGAGAGCCATTTCCCACACTGCTGAGAGGGGGTCTTGACTGAAACAGAGGATAGTGAATCTGTGTTGTCTGTAGGGTATAAAGTTTGAAGCAGACTCCTCTGGTTTCCAATTCCAATTTCATTTTATAGAAGGAGCAAGATAGCTTGCCTTTATTGCGGATTCCAGAAGCCAGGTGTAGTGGTGGTTGTGGGATAACTGGAGAGTAGCAGGCATGCAAGATGTCAGGGAATGAACCAGCTTCATAGAGTTACAAAAATGTCTGGGCATAAGAAAATATACACAACCCTCATTTGATAAAAGAGAACATCCACCCACTGGTTGCTACTTGGATCAAGAGGACCCTTTCCAGACTGTTTCTAAAATGGCTGGAAGTTACTGGTAGGTATCCATAGGGGCTTGTGCTGATCTGGTCTGCAAAGGGAAGCGGAGAGTGAGGTGCCAAGGTTTGCTGATAATGCTAAATTTATGCAAAATATTAAGGAAGGAATCTGAATGAAGAACACTGGGTACATTTTGTGAAGCTGATTGACTGATGATAAAAGGGTAAGTGAGATTCACTTTTGAAAAATGCAAAGTAGTGCTGGTTAGAAAAACAATCCATCTCTACATATACAGTGAAGATCTTTAAATTAGTTATTACTATTCAAGAAAGAGATTTTGGAGTCATTATATAATCACACCCTGAAAACATCAGCTCAATATTTAGTGATGGTCAGAAAAATAAATAGAGTTTTGAGAACTGGGAAAAGAATTGACAGGAAAGCAGAAAGTATAATTATGCTGCTGTATAAATCCATGTTGTCCTCACATCGTGAATGTTATTTGCCTTTCCTTTTATAATAATAAAATATTAGATATGGAGAAGGTACAGAAAGGGCAACAAGTATGATAAATAGGGTGAAATGGTTTCTGCAAGAGAAAAAGTGAAGCAGATTTGGATATTTTTGTCTGGGGAAGAAATGGATAATGAGCACCATGGCAGTGAGTGAATAGGAGAATAGTTTTTCATTCATTCTCAGAATACAGAAACAAGGCAGAGACAAATGAAATTTTAAGGAGATTCAAGTTAAAGAATATAAAGTAGGTACATATTTTTCCCACAGAAAGTCTTATTAAATGATATGAGTTTTTGACATGGAATAATACATACAGTAAAAGTTTAGATGAGTTAAAAATAAATGACTGAAATCTGTGGAGAAACAGTCATTAAGTGCTGATAAGCACAAGGATAAAACCTGTGACTCAAAAGTCCTCAAGGTGCACATTATTGTTATCTCACAGGAAATGTAGGGGTACAGTGTCACAGAATGTCTGCCCTTTTCTTTTTTCCCCCCTGAGATATGTGCTCTCAGAGACAGGATATGTTGGTAGGTGGACCTGTTTCTGACCCAGTGCTGCTGTATTCAATGTCAAGGCTTAATCACCCAAATCCATATCTCAAAACACACAAAAGTGTAGCCACTTATTAAACTTGTTTTCAGAGCAGATTTCAGACTGAAGTAACCCAGTCTTTCAACAGAGACTAACCACTGGGAACAAAAAAGGTAAAATAGTTTTATGATGTCCTAAGTCTACAATGGATTGTGAATCTGCAGTAAAAATCACAGCTGTGCTTTAATGTGTAAAACTTTTCCTGTTGAGAACTACTCCAGCATCTCTTTTTTTTCTTTTGGTTTTTATTCTTTTTTTTCCTGCTTTCTTATTTTTCTTTTACCTTCTGACCAGGACAAAGAAATGGCATGTGAACATATAGGATTACTTGATAGTAGTTATGTAAATACCAAATATAAAAAAGAAATTCTTGTCACAAGGAGAAACTAATACATTTTATTGTAGCAGTTCCATGAATGTTATATATAGAGTAGTACTAAGAAAAATATATTCAAGTGGCAAAGGTCTAACCAGACACATTCGGATATTTCTCTCTAAGCTCAGGAAGCCACAGTGAAACTACCACACAGGTGATTTTTTTTGGGCTTATTTATTCTTTGCAGCTTTCATATCATATACTATAACTAGGAAGGGGAATTAATTTCTTTTCTGTTTAGTACTAGATGACACTTTCAAAGGAGAAAGTAGATGAGATTTTCCCACTGTGAGTCCAAAGACGAAGAAACTGGACTCCAGGAATAAAGCAAATAGCTGGATCAACTGAAAGAAGCAAGGAGTGCATGGTCTTCAGAAGGATTTGAGAGGCGCTGAATGTCTACAATCTTTGCTAAAGGATATTTCATATTCCAGTGTCAGTTTCACCTTAAACAAAATTTTTATTTAGATGTGTCCATAAAAACTAAAGGGAGGGTCCTAAATTTCTTTCCAAACTCTCCCAGTCAGGGAGAGCAACTTTTTAAACAGGCAGGTAGGGGTAGGACACAGGGGAAAAGTTTTAAACAAAAAAGAGCAGGCATTTAGATTAGATCTGAGGAAGAAATTTATGCAGAGGCTGGTGAGGCACTGGAATCGGCTGCCCAGGAAATTTGTGGATGACCCATCCCTGGCAATGTTGAAGACCAGGATGCCCTGAACACGCTGATCTAGTAGTTGGCATCCCTGCCCAAGCAAGGCGGATTGGACCTTGGTGATGTTAAAATCTCTTCCAACTCAAACAGTTCTATGACAGCAAAGAAGGTACTTGAACATAAAACAGTAGAGTTACCTTAGACATTCCCTTGAACTCCAGATGGGCTCCAGCTCTTACTCCTGGACTCATGTTTATGGCAGAACATCATGTGTCATGTCTGCTGCCTCTGGTTCCCTGAAGTTTCAGGTGCCTTAATCCCACCCTTCATGTTATTTCTGTGATACAGAAAAGGCTTTCGGGAATAGGAAGTTTTGTCTGCATGCACTTACCTCACAGCTTTTAACTATGAAGTCAGTTTTCATACAGGCTAAACTTCAACCTGAATTGGGGTTTTTCACCCAACACTACCCGCATCAATAGAGGAATAATTTTATACGTGATCCTTTAGGAATTGAAACAGCATGAGTAGGAAATGTTCACACTGAGGTACTGTTACACCTACAGAGCTCCTAATGGCCTTGGAAGGTCTCAAACAATGGTGGGAAGGTAAAGTATATCAAGGTATTTTTCTGTAGTCAAAGTGAGTTAAGCAGTCTCACTGCTAGGCTCATAGAAAGAGGCAAGAATTTGTTGAAAGGCATAATTTATCCCTGCCCACCCCCTTTTCCCCAAAATGTGGTATTACCCTCTTTTCTTTCATGTACCTTTGGCCAACGTGCAGAAACAATCTGTTGGTGGATGTTTCCATAACATTTTTGAAAGAAAATGAAACACTTCCATAGTGTCACTAACTTTCTTCTTTTTAGAATTACATACAGAAAGTAACAAAGTATAACAAAATGCTCCAAAATTATATTTTTTTATTAAAATATGTACTTACCTACTAAGGATTTAACAAATCCCTAATTTTTAAATGTAAAAATTGTAAATTTAAGAAATACAATAAAAGTTAAAACATAAGATTTCAGGATAATTTCTGAATTTTCCCATAAGACTTCACAAAGCGTATTTTAAAATGACAGCAAATCAACCATAACCCAGCAGAATGTATTAACTTCAAGATGTTGAACTTAAAGTGTGTGTTGGGGAATCAGCAGAGAATAAGGCAATGGTATTTGGGATATTCTATTAAGAACATATCAGGTATTAAATTTTATTGAATTTTTGTCTCCAATTGTATTTTGTCAATTTCAGCTATTGTAACACTTGAAAGTTCAGCCACAAATAAACTTAAATCTTTTAAATTGAATAAAAATTAGCAAATATATAGCATGAAATCTGCTAAGAAATATTTGTAATTACATTAAAGAGATGCACTTTAAATACACTAAACAGATGGGTCTCCATCCTTTCAAAATTTACTATAAATGAAGGTCTTTTTCATCAGCTGAGTTTATGTCCCTGTCCATCTCCCAACTCTTAAACAATATGTCATTAAGACTGACAGAATTAAAACTGTTCTTCAGTAGGATTGACTCTATTGCTGTAACTTCAATGCAACTGTAAAGAGCTATTTCTGAAATTGGAACAACATCTACTTTGTTTAAATTCTGCCTTTATAGACATTTCCTTTGTATGCAGTTACATTTGAAAAGATAGAGGAAAAGCCAATATTTACACTTGAGAAAGTTCCCAATGATTTTTCTGCAAATGTTTTATTTACAGTGTGCTGCAGAATGAATAGTAAGTAAAAAAATATGTTTCCTTAAGATATTTGAAATTTTCCCTTTTTTCAATATCTTTGTATTAATTTGTCCAAAAGATTTCACTTTTGTCCCTGGTGCCAGATTTAATATAAGAGAGAGAAATTAGTTGAGTAGCAGTTTGTACAAATTTGAATTTCTCAATGTATACATTTAGATAAGTGGCTTTAACTCTGAAGACCTAAGAGGATGATGTTGGTTTTCCATTTGTTAAATATTTTTTATTATTATTGTGCACCTGAAGAAGAAACAAAAAGAAACCACTCATCCAGACCAGATAGCCACATAACATGAGCATACATTGAGTGCGAGAGAAATGTGGAAAAATAAGTGGAGAGATAATGCTTGTTGAGGCATCAGCTGAATGGTAGGAGCATGAACCCTATATTGATCTTCTCTCTTCTGCTTCAAGACATGCTTGTGGCCAGAGGGGAATCACAGTCAAACTGCTATCATGCTTGACAATGTAATACTGCTTCATCTCTTATGAAAAAGTGAATTCTATAATAAATAATCTGTATAAATATGAACCAAAGATTTTCTTCTTACATAAAGTAACTTACTAAGTGGATAAAATTGAATATCCTCCAACTTAATATAGTCATGCTTCATTATGTTCTTTTTTATGAGAGGGCTTTCATCATTTTACTTACTGATATTTCACCATGAAACACTTTTTCCTCTATTCTTACCTTGTATGTCACTCATAATGTTGCTAGAGAAGTAAATTTATTTTCTCCAACCTTGATTTGTTTCAGCCAGTTTCTAGTTGCTTTTATCTTTCATACCTTAAATTAAATAATTCAGAGTGGACAGACTTTTGGAAATCTCTTCCAATTTACTTCTCATTGCAAGGCTAAATTCTGTTTAGGTTATGTTGTTTGCAGGTATTCATAATTTTTATTTTACTGTACTTCTCTAAGAGGATTCTTGCTCCGTCTCTCTTTTGTCTATTACACTGAAGGTATACAATTTTCTTCTTGGAGAGCTTCATGAGGTTCCTGTCCTACTACTGAGATCCTTGTGATTAATTTTCCAACTCTTCATCCTAGTTTCAGTGGTCATGACAGGCCAGTCAGCCTTTATTGAGTCATTAGTAGGGTCTCAAGGCAAGTCCCAGTTTAAAACTTAAAAGTTTCTGGTCACTGAAGAAGAATGTGAATGAGAACAACCAGAAAGGATATATCAAGAGCAAATTGAACCTGACCAGCCTAAGAGCCTTGTATGATGGAAAAGAAGCATGGCCAGCACATTGAGGGAGATGATTCTCACCCTCCACTCTGTACTTGTGGGAAGCCACCTGAAGTATTGCATCCAATGCTGAGCTCCTCAGCACAAAAAGGACATGGACATGTTACAGGGAGTCCAGAGAAGGGAGTCCAAGGAAGTTCAGAAGGCTGGAAAACATCTATGACAAGAGACTGAAAGAGTTGGGACTGATCAGCCTGAAGAAGGGAAGGCTCTGGGGAGACCTCCCAGAATCCTTTCAGTACCTGGCAGGGACCAGAATAGTTGGAGAGGGACTTTATATAAGAATATATATGCTGTCATCTTATTGAAAACCTTTTATACCATCTCAGTGATTTCTCGTGGGCTTCTCCTCAGAGTGCTGACTCCTTCTTCTTCACAACACAGCCAACAAACTCCAGCTCACTTCTCAACCAGCTAACCCACTCTTTTATAGCACTCACCCTTATTGGACACAGCTGCGGCCTATTAAGGGCAGGTCTGTTCCTAATCTTCGGTATTTAGTACAGCTGCGACACCTCAGGGGTGAGATTGCCTTCTACTCTATTCTCTTACATTCTATTCTTCCACATATATAGTGTTAGGACATGGAGAAATGGCTTTGAACTGGAGGAAGGTAGGTTAGGAAGAAATTCTTTACTTTGAGGGTGGTCAGGCACTGGAATTGGTTTCCCAGAGAGGTGGTGGACACCCCATACACAGAAACATTTGAGGGCATTTTGGACAGGGCTCTGAGAAACTTGATCTAGTTGAATCTGTGACTGACCTTTAAAAGCTCCCTTCCAACACAAATCTTTATACAATTTTGTCATTTTAGGAAATTACTAGATTTGTGGATGAAGAGATGACAGCAGCTGCCATCTACTTTGACTTTAGCAAAATTTTCAACATGGTGTCCTGCAGCATCTTTTCTCTCTCTGTTAGGATTTTGCAGTCCTACACTCTAGATCGTCTGACTACCAGAGAAGTGAAAAACTGTCTCATTGGGTTCAAAATGTAGCAGTTAGTGGCCATATTGTACCTGAAGGACATTTAGAAGTGGAATTTTCCAGAGGGTCTATCCTAGGCCTATCCAGTTTGGAATCTTTATTGGTGGTGTTGAGGAGGAGACACGATGTCCCTGGCCAATTTCTTCAGTGACAGGAAGCTAGAAAATGGAACAGATAACACTCAAGGTCAGATCTGCTGTTCAGATGGCTTTAGTCAGGTTACTGTGATGGAACATCAGAAACTTGAAAATCAGGAACTATGAAAACCAACAAGGGCTAATGTGAAGTCCTGTCCTTGGGAATTAACCTCCTATATGAAGGGAGTCTGGCTGACTGGATGGGGAGAAGCTCTGCTTGGGGCCCTGGGGAACAAAGAGCTGAACACCAGTCAGTCATGAACCCTCAGCAACAAAGTGGTCAACAGCATTCCGGGCTGTGGGAATAGGAGTCCTGGGTATGAAGTAAGCCTGATGGGGCCATAATTTCCTGGATCCTCCTATAAGCCCTTCTTGTAGATGGGGAGGACATAAGAATTCTTCCAGCCTTCTGAGTTGTCCCTGATCTTCCTAACTTCTCAGTGATTATGGAGAGCAGTTTCACAATGACATCAGCCAGCTCTCCTAATACCTTCAGGTGGATATTATCGGAGTCCACTGATTTGTAGATGTTCTTCTAACTGGATATTGGGAGGTGGGAGGAAAAACACTGTTAGGACTTCAAGGACATGTTGTCCAGAGAGGTTGTGCAACCTCTGTCTTGATAGATATTTGATACCAAATCAAATAATCCCTGAGCAGCTGGTCTGAATTCAGAGCAGACCCTGCTTTTAGCAGGGCACTGGACTAGAGACCTCCTGACATTCTTCCAGCCTGAGTGATTCTGTGATACTAGTCTAGGTATCCTGACTCCTGGATATTAGAGTCTTATATTTCAGGCTGACCTGCCTTGCATATGGCAGGAAATCCCTAAAGCTATGATAACTAGTGTGTTTTGTCTTCCAGTTCTGTACTGTAAACAAATCCTGCTACCAGATAAACCACAAACTCCCCCCAAAAAAACCCTAAAAATAATCTTAAATATTAGTGGTGTACCTGTAGTACTTAGGCTGACATTTTGCTTCATGCTTCCTGTATTGTGTCACTGTCTCTTATTCCTGTCTGTCTGCACTTTAAGAGCCAACTCCCCAGATTTGTAGCATATTGGGAAAACACAATTCCTTTTTCCAGTCTTAGTGCTCTTAGGCAGATCTATTTTAATAAAAACCAAATAGCAGCTGAAATGAAACATCTTCAGTATAGCTGGAGCAAATTCCTAATGCAGGATAACAGTTTATGTGTTTGAATTAGATTACCAGGATCACAAGGGATGCTGACAAAGTGCAATGCTGAAAGAAATGTTTTATTATTTAACAAACAGTTACATGTGTATTAATTTGAAGGCCACTACAGTTCAGGCATTGTAAAGCTCAGTTTATGACATTAGATTTTTTGAGGGAATTTGTGACGGTGGTCACAAGGGTTTTCAGGATGAGGGAAGAGACGTAGATCTGACTCCATATTGAGAAGGCTTGATTTATTATTTTATGATAAATATATATATACTACATTATAACTATACTACAAAGAAAAAGAAGGTAGAGGTTTCCAGAAGCTGCTAAGCTAAGAAAGAAAAGAAAGAATGACAACAAAAACCGCTCTCTCAGACTGTGTCTGAGCGAGCTCAGTTCTGGATTGGCCATTAATTATAAACATCCAAGCTGGGCCAATCCAGACAGACCTGTTGCATTCCACAGCAGCAGATAACCTATTGTTTACATTTGTTCCTGAGGCCACAGCTTCTCAGAAGGAAAAATCCCAAAGAAAGATTTTTCACAAAGAGATGTCTGCGACAGGAATTTATAAAGGAGGGCAAATCTTCCTAACAATTTACAGCAAGCAACGAGAAACATCTAGTATGATTCAGAGTTTTCTCTTTCAAATACTAAATCTTGCAGATGCATTGATTTTTCTTTCCAGCTTCTGAGAAGGATTCAGATGTTGGGTATGGAGAAGTCAGCACAGGGTCTGTGAAGGTTACTTAAATTTCTGACACAAGGATTGTAATGTCTGGGTTCAGATCTGATCTCCCTGATGTAGGACGTATAATTTAAAGGTATAATTCCAGCTTTGGTTACAGCCAAGTATGCTGCAGATGTGCTAGCAAATGCTGTGTCATCATAGCTGTATAGCTGTGGAGCACTGTGGAGCAGTGCTAGGGGAAAAAACAAACAGCAGTGGTATAAATAAGTGTAAGAGTTGAGGAAATCACTGCTGCTGCACAAAATAAAACAGGTCACCCAAAGCAGCTGCTGCAGCACATCTGTACATATAAATGTTTTGTTCATGTTTGCTTGTCACCATAAATTTGTTTGTGGGTTCTTCTTACAAATATAATTTTTTTTCTGCCATAAGATCTTTGCCATCTACTAGCAGATTTATCAGTTCTAGAGGTCAGCACATTATTTGGGCCAGAAATTATGGATGCAGAGTGGCTTATTTTTATTGGTTTAATTTCCATATTTACATATCTGTGACCTATTTTGCTGAGCAGATGTGGTAACATACTCCATATGGGCAAGTGATTTTTCAATGGAAACCTCAGATGACATATTTTTGACTTGCACCAAGACAGAAGCACCTGCTAAATCAAATAAACTAAAATGTATTCTGCTATTTTACTGTGGCCTTTACCACACTACCACCTCCAGTTCACTATAGTTCCTCTTTGGGCAAGTTCATAAGGCAAAATGGTTTGGAAAAAATGATGGACTTCTCCTGATGGTCAACATACCAAACTGTAAATAAATATGACACAGAAGGTACAGACAGAAAAAGGAAGTTCTATCTTGTGGAGTACCAAAATATGTATCTTAAAAACAAGAATATTTTTCTTTAAACAACATATGTATTTAGCCAAATGCTTACTTTTCTTTCTGTTCTTTTGGGAATGGAACTTACAATCAAAGTATAGTTGCTGCTTTACCTGCAAGAAAGAGTATGTGCATATATCTATATCTATATCTATATCTATATCTATATCTATATCTATATCTATATCTATCTATCTATCTATCTATCTATCTATCTATCTATCTATCTATATATATATCCCAAACTGTGAAATAGATGAGTGCATATTTCTGCAGTGCAGAAATTAGCCAAAAACCTAAGTGGATTATGCTGAGATAAATCAGAACTACTTCTGAATTACCTCTGCCATGTCGCAGCCATTGGATTTACAGCACAGAAACATGATCATCCCTTGTTCTGCCGGGTAACATTGCCCCGTTGTGTAGCCCTGTTTCCTCCTCTGTCAGCCCAGTGATTAACTTTTGCCTGGTGGCTGAATGCTGTTAAAGTGTTGTCTTCATAGCACTTAGAAGAAAAGGATTACTGACAAATGTATAAGTGAAGATAAATGAGCCTTCGAAGATATGAAATGCTAGATGTTGATACTGTTGAGTTGGTACTATCGTTGGGACTAAGGGTTCTTTGGAATTTAACTGGGAAAGACAGTTCAGCAAAGCCTTCTTGTTTTCCCCTTCAGTTTAACTTAAGTTTTATGAAACCGACTGATCTACCAGAATAATATATACAGTATTGTTTATACACCATTTGGTGTATTTTCTGTGTGTCTGGTCACATTTATATATTTAAAACTTTTATAAAATCCAAACATTGAATTTCAGTAAAACAATCAGATTTTATTGTCTTATTGTCTGTGGTGAAACTCCTTTTTTGCACTTGTTTGTGAACACTTTTGACTTTGGTTATTTTCTGTTTTTTCTGGCTTTTTTTTTCCTCTTTTTTTTTGACTGGAAGCCTATTATTTTGGATTTTCTTGGTAGACTGCTTGTGTTGGAGTTCTGTTGCACCACCAGACTAGGTATGTTTTCCAAATCCTCCAATACATTTCACTCCATGGTAAATCATCCCAAAGAGCTGTTGTAGGCTGGATAATATCAAGTCTTTCTAGGTCACCCTTGCTTTGAAGATAACAATTTTTAAGTTAACAATATAGATAATGAATTTTTTAGTGGGTGTTGTGGTATGATATATGGGTAGGATTAGATTACACGTTATGAAGAGATGAAGCCTGAAAGAACTCTGGAGTTTTAAGGAGGATGGGAAAGAAAAGAAGTTTGTCTGTAATGTAACACCCCAGTACTAGTATTGATATTAAGACCTTGTATCTCACAACTAGTTGTTTGGTCAACAGAGTACTTTCATTTCTCTCTGAAAAATGGTTTATTCAAATATATCTGAAGAATACTGGCAGAACAGTGACATTCAAACATCTGATGAGTGGTCGGGGACAGACCAACATTTTTGGAGTGTTTTCTGTTAGAAAGAAACAAGGCTTTCTGTTTAAAGCACAGATACTTATTTTATCAAACATGATTTGTATATACAAATCAATAACAGCTTCTGAAAAACTATTTTTCATGTCTAGCCTTAGGACCAAGGTTCTTAAAATACTTTTTATTTTTCTCATAGAATAAAGTCTTCTCCTGTGCCCTGCTATATTATACCTTAATTCCACCTGCTACTGCCCTCCCTTTAGCTGAATTTCAGAACTTACAGAGGGAAGCTGTGGTTTCTTGCCAGGCATGAACCTCTGCTCTCTCTTGTCTGCAGAGAAAATTAATGGTCCATCCCTTGTGGTTCCTACTGAGGAATGGTTCTTAGGGTTCTTCTCAGAAGCTCTCAAAACTCAGAGCTTAGGCTGTGCAACAATCTTTTTCTGTGACCCTTCATCAAAATTGTTTTTTGTCAGAAATTAAAAAAAAAAGAAGAATATAATGTAGTTTAATAAGTATTTTTCCATAAACTTTTAGTTATTAAGTGAGGATATTTACTTTGGAAATATTGTCAGTAAGGTTACAACATCCCTTAATTATTGAGCCTATGACATTTCACTGTTTTATGCAGGGGTGTTTGTGTTGTCTGCATTTCATTTTCCCATTGTAACTCCAGAAAATCTGAAAGTAAGCAAAAGTTAAAATGTAAATGCCATGGTCTTAGCTGTAATATTAAATGTTCCCCATGGTTTTACGATTACCCTTTACAAAATCTGTTGATGCATTTTGGCAAGCACAATATTAAAAGTTTGCTTGGCAAAAATCCCCTTAGCAGGACCTGACAGACAGTAAGGTCAATAAAGTTTTAATCAACAAAGGAGAAAATACGTTTCTTCCAGATGGGTGCCACAGAGCAATACTTGCATGAAATATTTATGATTCACTTTAGAATCTCAAAGTCTGCAGCATAAGGAAAGGTTGGTGATTATTTGTGGAAGTAGAATGTGCCCATCCTTGGAATTTCTCAGCATTAGACTGCTGTGAACTAAATGCTAGCCTTGTTACTGGAAGTATGTGATTTAGCATTTGACAGAACACCAAGTTTGTTATTGAACTTTGTTGTGTTCATAAGCTGCCATAACTTTATAAAAAATTCCTGTTATTTATATTGTATGTGATGATCCTTCAGGTGTTCCTGTCTCTTTAAACTGTACATTTTGTTTGGATGATCAGCAGCTATGTATTTGCTATTGATAAAGACATCATACTGTCACTAAGTTTTTGTTGTGCTAGAATTGTACAACCCACACAGTCATACTTTAACAAGAAGAGGTTTTTTTTTCATTTCAAAATATGGGCTGGACTCTGTGCTTGGGCAACTAAAAATAAATCTGTCAGAAAAGAATCACTAATACAGGTGAATTTTCTCCCTGAGTCTTAATCCTAATACCTCACCCACTCTCAGACTCTGACCCAAAAAGGAGAAAACCCAGGAAAACTTTGACATGGTGGCTGGATTCATGGCATCCCTTACATATTCCCAGCACTGTGCAGTAACTCTGTTTCCTAATGTGACACAAGTGGTCTAGTCACAGGAGCTGGAGTATTAGAATGGATTATACTGATACTTACCTATTTCCAGCAGAGAATGAAATGAAAACCTGTCCTATCCAAGCCAAAAAAAGATCAGTGGCCATGGCTGTATTCTGAATCACCAAAAAGAAAAGACTGAGAAATATCGAGTTGACTCAATATGCCAGTCAGTCTTCTAAAGTGGTTAACCTAGGAAAGTCTAAATGTATTCTGCATTAATTTCTGCTACTATTTCAGCACTTGTTAATTAACAATTAATGCAGCCATTAATTAACACCTACAGCAAGCTTCTTAACTGCCACACTGAGAGTTTGAAAGCACTGAAACATGATTTGTGGTTTCGAGTTCATTATGAACTCTGAATAATTCATCTTGTTTTCAAGAAACTGGTGTTTTTTAGAGAGAAACTTAAATTACAGGTGTACAATGTTTTGAGTTATCAGCTACATAAACATTTTTGAAACCCAAAATACATTGCTTTAACTCTGTGACATTAGAGGTGACTGAAATATTTAATTGGACATCTCTAGTTGTTTTGCTGTTATGTTAATTTGGTGAGTTTAGGAATAACACTTGACTTTTTAAGAAAGTAGTGTCAATAAGTATGCATAATGTTAGAATTATATAGAATGCTTAATTTTGGATAAAATTAATATAAAAATAATAAAAAAATACAAAGTTGTTATCTTTTCTCTTAACCCTCTTCTGTCAATCTCAACCCTAACCCTAAACATAACTGGACTAGACTTACAGTCTTAGAAGATTAGTTCTCTAAATTTTCTATTCAGGTAATTTGAAATCAGTAGTAGTTATGAAAAATTTGTCTTCTAAGTAGGAATAGATAAAATTTCGGCATAATTTTTTTAAACTCATAGTTAATTTAAAAAATTATTGGCAAGTGTTGAGTATTTTTGCATAAAATTACTGTAATTCATTGTATTGCCATAAAACGTTTTCCCTTTAATTGAAAGGGAGACTTTTACCTTTATCTTAATTTTAAAATTCTGAAAAGAGTGGTTTTGATGATGTGTTTTGCTTTGTTTTTCAAAATATTGAGATATAGATTAAATGTACTTTTAATGAGTATGTTATTACTCTGTTATTCACTCTATAATTCTCTCTACTGTGATTGGCACAATCACTGTATCCTATAATTCAT
>NW_005054565.1:535886-540600 GCF_000277835.1 Geospiza fortis | reverse complement strand
AGGCAATTTTGGGTGATAGTTTTGGGGAAGGCCAGAATCTTAATCTTCTCCCTACCACACATATTTATTGCTCTCTACTACTGGATGGAGTCCACACAGTACCTCAGTGCTTTGCCAGCGCACAATGAAGAGCTATTTGGAGCTCTGTCAGCATAAGTTTTAAAATAATGCAGATCTTAGTTCTACCTATACCTAACTATTGGAACTGGGACATTTCTAGCATCTGTAATAAAACTGCACTCTGGCCACCAGAATCTGATATAATTGCGTGTTCAGCAACCTCAATTCCAGCATAATCCTATAAAGCAAATTTGCTGTTCAACACTTGCTCCAGCTCTGCAATTCCTATGTCTACTACTTCTGTTCTTCCTAAAATGTGTTATTAGAGCTAGTTTCTTCATTTTTAAGTTGGTCAACCCAGAGTGCTGGTGGGTGTAACTAGTTGTCAAAGGAAGGAGCCAGCTGTGACTGTCTCTTAACAGGGCTAACCACTTGCTTTCTCTCTTCCAGTTAAGCTTGTTTCATGTTTCTAAACTGCCTTGCATGGCCGTGGAGTCCTTTATGAATCAGTGCTCCCTATTGTAAAAGCTGTGGTTGCAAATCAAAGGTAAACATGGCAATTGACTCATTCACAGCACAGAGATTTAAAGAATTTGGTTGTAGTAATGGAGACTTACAGCTTTCCTTCTCAGTGAGATCCATGGAATTGTCTAGCTCTAGTTCACTATTTTCTGCAATGATTTCACACTGAGGAGAGCAGATGTGTTTCACATCGCTCCATGAGATTTTTGCCCTTGCTATCTGAGTAGCTGCATTCCTTCCTGCAACATTGACTCAAAGATAACTCAATTTATTAAAACAATGAAAATATCAGCTAACAGGGGAGGCTTGTCTCTGCTTGAGACTGAACCAAAGACTTTACCAAAGTCAAAATCACACAGCAATGACACATTTCACAGATGCTGAGATTAAGGCAAAACTTAATTTGTTGTGCATTTTTTTCTTCAAGATTTCTTTCCCAGATAAAAGTGTTGTGGGTTGAGCAGACATTTCCACGTAAATTTAATTCCACTTGGCACAGTCCTGTATTAACATTAGTCTGATTATTTAGGATTTTGCCTCAAAAGAAGGTGAATTCTCTGGCAGCAGTTTTTTCCTTGCTAATCTTCTGTCTTCCCTAAGGTGTTGGCTTTGTTTAAATTACTTTAAAAATTGGGAAGAAATAATTCTTCTACTTTCTAGAAGTGTATGTAAGGTTCCCATTGTCATAAACTGATGAAAAGCTACTCTTGGCACTTGAAAACAACCTTTTAAAAGCCTTGTTAGGTCCATTTCAACTAAACATTTTTCAAAGGTAATATTTCCTCTAACAAAAAATAAGGTTGGTTCTTCTTTTCTGTGACAATTTTTGTCTACTAAGTTCATGCTGAATCGCTGATCAAAGTTTCAGGGGCATTCTGCTTCCAAATTACTGGTACCATGTTGCCATATTGACATACAGAGGACTTGAGTTACCTGTCAAAAGTATTTACTTTTTTTCCCTCAGGTGGTAGAAATACATGTCCATGCTTCTTGATTTTTCTTTACCTATTAGAGGACTATTTACTTGAAATCAGAATGAGGTAAGGAGGTATTTTCTGATGACTTGCATTATGTGACACCTCAAGTTTTCAAAAAGTCTCATGGTGCTACCTCGGGAAAATAAGAAATATTATTTTAAAACATACATAACTCTAACTAAGAAATCCAAGTTCAGAGGTAAGGAGTCTGCACTTTACCTGTAGAAAAAGAAAAAAAAAACCCAGAAAACAAAACAAAATAAACACAAAACCTCAAATCATTCCTCTTCTGATAGCATTGGATGTTTTTTTGAAATATTAAGCATCAATTAATTTTATTTTCTTACATAGAATTTAATGCTTTGAACATTCAATTTTTTTATACTTTGATTTGAAATCTTTAATATTTACTCAGTTATAGACTATTTATTTCCCCACTGATGCATTGCATGCAACAAATTGTCTGGTCGCTACAGATTTTCAACAAGCCATACTAGGAAACTTGACTCCTCTGGTATTAAGGGGAAAAAAAGTTTTGACAGGTTTAGATATGAAATGAATAGTGACTTTCCTCTGAAAACGTGTCAAATTAAAGCAGGTGGGGTGAGGAAAACAGCTACAGTATGTCAACTTTTACAGGCTTTGATTTATTTTTAATGATGCAGTTCACCTCAGGAAGTCTGAAGATGTGCTCATACACAGCCCTGGTCTCATGGTGTGCTGTATTGTTCAGGTACCTCTTCTAAGTTGGGTCCAAGATGGGATCATGACCTAGAACTCCTGTAAATAGCAATTACCTCTTTGGAAACAGAATGATTAAAGTTTGGTTGAATGTCAGCAAACCATTCACTCCTCTCTGTTCCTCCCTTCTGCAACTTATTTACACTTCCTAACTACACATCCTCCTGTTTCTATTGCCAGGTCTCCTCATCATTTATTTATTTATCTATCTATATATTTATCTGTTTATTCTTTATGATGGGTCACATGAGATAATATGAAAGAATAAGATATCAGTAGATTGTCACATATAATAATACATCATGTAACTTATAATTTCAAGTTTGAACAAAAAAATCCTGATGTTTGGTGAATAAAAAAGTTTAAGTAATTAATCAAAATTGTTTCAGGAAAAAAAAAGGATTTGAAATATGATGAATCCAGAAAACAGGGTTCAAAATGAGAACACAGACAGTTGACCCAGGAAAATCATAAAATTCTTTTGGGAAAATGATTAAAGAAAATGTCCTCTGTCTCAGTTTCGTAAAAGAATTTGGCACTAGAAATGTAAATTGGATGAAAACATGGCTAAAAGCCAGATTACATTTGATTGCACCAAAGGGAGAGAATAAATAAGAAAAATATTCTTCAATATCACCACAAATAAAATGTTTTGATATTGATATTTTGATATTTTCATTAATGAACTCAGCATAAAAGTTACTCAGCATGAAAGTTAGAGAGCTATGATAAAAGTTAGAGAGATTTGGTGCAATTTGCAGATAAAAAGCTTGGAAGCCTCAGTATAAAGAGCAAAGTATGTCACCTTGAAAATTACAGTTACAAGTGAATTAAAACAGCATTTCCAAACTCAAGACCATGTGCCTAAAGTATAAAATAATATTTTAGTTATAAATTTACAGAGGAGGACATAATGTACTTATTAATAGGTGATTGAGGAGTGATCAGAATATTCCCTTGAAAATGCCTCCCTGGAGCCAAGGTTAAGAGCTTCATAGTGACACAGAATCCCAATTACAGTACAAATAAGCCTGGGGGTTTTTGCTTGTTTTTGACATTGTCTCTTTCTCCAAAGAGGTTTGTTACACACTGGGAGTTAAAAAAAAAATAAAAATCAGGCAATATCTAGAATTGCTATATCCTCACATCTGATTGTCATAAGGGGAGACCTCAGCCTGAGGATCTAATTTCTGAGCTCTGGGAAAAATTTTCAAGGAAGTAAGATGAAAAGTAACCATATGCATGATTGTCGGGAGTGTATGATGGAAGGATATGTTGGGGTACAAGGTGAAGTCTCAGATTATTATGGGAATGGAGAAATAAAGGGGAATTTTATTAATCTGCATTTCAGATGGAATGCTAAGCAAACTGTGGGAAGCGCTTGAAACAGCAGATATCTAGATGGAGGAGGTAGAAAGTGAATAAACTGAGACAAATAAAGTCCCAAAGTACACAGCTCTTAATTGAAGACTTTTTGGTGGAAAGCTTTAGAAATACTAAACTATGTGAAATGACAACTGGAAAAAAGCAACCTTTGTGGACTCAGGCACTGAGTCTGGAAAAGCAGCTTAATCCCTGTAGACTATTTACAGTGCTTAGAGTCTTAAAAGAGGAACACACGTTAAGACAACCAGTATTAGTGTGATGTGATCCTGCTAGCCATTCTCTAGATAGCCTTGTGAGGATTGCCATATTTTATTCAGAGTATTACAAGTCAATGTGTATAAAACCTGATGTTTAAAAATACATGTTAGAACAGTTTTGATACCTTGAACAAGAATTTGTGGTTTACGATAGATTAGGCAGAAGAAACATGACAAAATGCTGTGAACCTTCAGGAAAAATGGATTTGCTCTAATAGGAAAAAACCTTAACTGCATGCAAGACAAATTCAGTGTGTCCAAACAAAGGTCTTTTGTCCACCTTTCAGCTATGATTTGCAATAAGGCAGAAAGTACACCATTTGACCAAGTGAGCTGTTTAACTCTCCTTCAACATTTGCAGCTGTTTTCAGTAATCACAACTTGGAGTGAAGCTAAGAGTACAGCAGGTATTACTTGGATGTTCACTAAGGTCTGAAGAATAAGAGCTGAGTCAGTGAAAAGCTACTGAAAACCACATAACCCACACTACCTCTAATAAGTTTTGGAGTTTATTGTTTTCACTACAGAAAAAGTACAATTTTAAATAATAAAGAAACTATTATTAGATTCTAGGAAGAAAAAATGGTATTTATGAAAATAGTGAGTTAAGTCACTGGCAATTAAATCAGAAAAAAAATGGGTTTTGCAGTCCAAGCAAACAAGATGTTGGAGAGTATAGAGAAGCAACTCAATAAGAGACATGAATTCTCTAAAAATGCTATGTTGAACACTCACCCCTACTGCCAAGCTAATTCTGGTACATGCTACTCC
>NW_005054565.1:514620-535856 GCF_000277835.1 Geospiza fortis | reverse complement strand
TATTCCCTCCAGCCAGCCACTGTCGCAGACATCCTTTTCACTAAAATCCTCTTTTTAGGATTTTTCCTTCTGGGAAGCTGAGGCCCCAGAAACAAAAGCTAAACAATAATTATCTGCTGCTGTGGAATGCAACAGGTGATTGGTCTGGTGTGGATGTTTTGGTTCAGAGACCAGCCACAGCAGAGCTAGCTCTCGCAGTTTGTCAAGGCCAGCTCGTGTGTTATCATTCTTTACTTTTCTATTCTTAGGTAGCTAACAGGTTCTGGAAACTCTTTTCTTTTTCTTTTCAGTATAGTTATAATAGATGTATATATCATAAAATAATAAATTGAGCCTTCTGATAATGGAATCAAGGATCTCGTCTCTTCCTTCACCCAAGACCCCTTGTGACAACCGTCACAATATACTTTTCCTGTTAAGAGTGAATGGATAATACTGAAATCTCTAAAATACACTCATTCTGGGTGGCTGGATTTTTTTTTTCCTCTTCCTTTATTTTCAACTTTATTCACTGTTCTTTTAAAGGGAGAAATGACTTGTCAGATGGATCTCTTGGTGAAAGGAGAAGTCAGCCTCAGAGTTGATGAAAAGAGCTCTCTGAGGGACAACAGTGGATACAGAATGGTTCAGTTCAGCTCAGAAGGTAACACATGTATGTAAAACCAAACCTGCAAGCAAGGGTCTGCCTTGTAAGGACAGACTGAGAGGTGTAAGCTTTCTGTACTTCTATTCTGGCAGACTTCTAATTAAAACTTATCTGGGGTGGGGTTTTTGGGCATTTTTTTTCCTTTGTTTGTATAATTGTTTGTTTGTTTTGGGGTTTTTTGTTTGTTAAGTTGGTTCTTCTGAAGTGTTTTTTGTTGTTGTTGTTGTTGTTGTTTTGGGTGTTTGGTTTGGTTTTTTTTTTTAAGAAACATTTCAACACTATTTAAAGAATACAGAATTAAGAAAGTCTAGACAGATTTAGCTTAAAGTTTTAGCTGACTCAGGATCCCATTCACTTGGGTTAATAGCCTCTGATTAACACAATTTTCCTGGCAGCCAGCTCTGCTCAGCATGAATATCAGTCTTCACTGAAATGCAGTGGGCCATTAATGTGGTCACTGCAGCCCAGGTACAAAAGTGCACAGCACCAAGGGCCTTCACAGCAGGACAATGACACTGCAGGGCGACTGATTAAAATATTACCCTGATAAGACTGAATTAGTGACAAATTAGACCAGTGGCATCAAAGAAATACATAAGAAGTCTGTAAGTTACTTCCAGCTTCCACAACTTGCCTTGTCTGGGTTTGTATGGGGTAGAGTCAAGGAGTTTGGTTTTGAAGCAGCAGATTTCTTTCTCAGATGTGGTGTCTGCAAGATCCTGTGAATAAAGGTCACTTCATATACGGAATTTATGATTATATTAAAAAAACCCCTCTAATGTTTTAATGGACCTGTCATGGTTTGACACTGGCACAATGCCAGTGCCCCATGAAAATATACTTCCCTGGTGTTTGCTGTGAGATGTGACCAGGAAATAAGCAAAGCAGGCCTCTACCTTAGAAAAAAAAGTTTATTAACTAAACTACAAAAGGAAAAAAACCACACACACACACACACGCACACACACACCTGGAAAATGAAAACTCCACAAAAAAGCATTTCCTCCTCCCCCCCACCACATTTCCAATACATCTTCCAAATTTCAAGTCTCCATCCATCACCCTGTAAATACTCAATTCCAGTCCATCAAGAGGAGAGGAGTCCTTCTTGGGGCCATGGTGACCTCTTCCTTGCATGCCCAGCGCTCTCACCACTGGACAAGGAACAGAGCTGCTTCAAGGGTTATCCTTTTAAGGGTGCTTTGACCAGTTCCAAAAAAAGCACAGTTTTCTCTCATCTCGGGACCTCTTGTCCCCCCCATACTTGTCTACCCCCTGGGGCCGGGGGGTCTCCAAAACTGAACCCTCTCAGTTCTGAGCCATCGCCTCCCCCCTGCATGCAGCCTCTGTGGCGCGAGGAAGCATGGTTCTGTCCATGGCTGTACCAAAAAGAGTCCAGCAACCAGCTACTCCATCATCTCTTTCCGGCCTCTTCTTTACTCTCCCAGCCTCACTCACTGCTCCAACTGTCATTCACTTGCTCATTTCTTCTTTATCATCTACTCCATCTCCCCTCCGGGAAAGGTCCAAATGCTCTGTGAGGTCTTCATCATCCAGAAAGGGGTTAACAAACTTCTGCACGCGGCCAGGCTCCTTCCCTGGGGGTGCTGCCCAAATCCTCTCAGGGCCTCTGTCCCTCTGTCTCTCCTGGGGGGGGGGGCTGCCCAACGCCTGGTGCCCCCACCACCCTTCCATCCTGAGGGGTCAGGCCTACCTCTGCCGGGCCGCAGGTTTCCCGTCCCCCGCCCAGCTCGAAGCCGGGCAGGGGAGGCCTTGCCTCTTTGCTGGCCGGAAATCAAAGAGAGAGCCCAAGGGAGTGCTCTGCTTCTAACCCCTGTGTTCTCAGAGGCGCATCCACCCTCAGTGGCCAAGCCTGGTGTCAATTTAAAATCTGGACACCTATTGGCCTCTGGCCACTCCATTCCCAGAAAACCTGCTTCCTGTAAACCCACGACAGGACCCCAGCCTAATTTCCTGCTTTGCCACAAACTTCCTTCCTTTTATTAAGGGACATCAAGAAAATATATTGAAAGATATCTGGATGCATGCCTGTTCTCAAATTCATTAAGGATATACTCAACTAATTTTGCATTTCAACCTTTTCTTCTAAGTGCTTAGGATTTATGTCTTGTCTTTGAAAATTAATGATTCTTTTTCTGGATTATTTCTAAAAGTTACAGTGTGTTTTCAAAAGAGTATTCAAAATTCAAAAGCATCCATTCAAACAAAAACAACATGGAGCATCAAGAAATTTGTAGTTGCTTTTCACTTTGTACAGTCATTTGAACAATGATTATTTGTACAGACTGAGTATAGGACTAGAAGGAATTCTATAGCTGCATTTTGTTATTCCCAGGTGGAAAAAAATATTCAAAATTATTCAGGCTTTTAAAAACAAATAAGTATATCTGTAAATTTACCTGCATGTAATTGCAAAGCAGAATATTACCAAAATATTGCAAGGCCACTGACTCTATAAAAGACCTTGGGAAAAGCAAAATTTTTTATTTGATGCATTTTTATTTCCAAAATTTTTATGAGTTTTGTCTCTTTCCGTTTTAAATTTTATTTTCAAAATAAACCAATAAACTTCACTTTTTTTTTTAAATTTCTCATCTGGTTAATTTTGTTGTGCAATTTAACATCTATTTTTGACAAGCTCATGCTGAAATATTCTTTCTCCCTTGGATTTACTGTTTGGTAATAATTTAGAATTATCTTGTTTTCTTCACTGCAGCTGATTTTCAACAATGAAAATAAGATAAACTGAGATCTTAGATTATTATTCATAAAATTTTAATAGTCATAATTTTGACAACTTATTGCATGTGTTATTAAGCCATTTTGTTGACACTACTGATATAGCATTACTTATCTCTTTCAGCATTAAAAAAGTATGTTATCTTGAAATTATGTCTGCAGAAGGGAGAAGACTGCAACTCAAGGTGATTAGAAGCTTATTTTATTTTACCATTGAGTCTCAGTTATACTGAAAGACAAAAATATTGTCTTTCCCTTTGTGTTCCTGTGCTTTAAAGTGAAGTAGGAGCTTGATTTATTTTTTCCACTGTGTTGTCCTGTCACCTTTGGGTGAATAGTTTAGGATTTTTTTATCTGAGGGAATTTTGAATTTCTTAGACAGGTACACCAGCAACATATGTTTGAAGGGGAAAGGTTTTGAGACATATTTTTATAAAGGACCCAGCACTATATTTATTAGAAATTACATTTTCTACTTTTAAATAGTAAGAGAACATTTTGAAGCAAGCATTGCTCTTCTTAAATTTTAATAATTTGGCTTTGAAATTGTCAACGAATGAGATTGTAACACACTGAAGTGCTACACAATTATATAGGATAAAAGATATTGCTAATGCTGGGCACTGAAGCACAGGCCAAAGAGACAATATTACTATTATGGTCAGGAAATTCTCATAGAAATTTCCACATTTTGTATCTATTAATTTCTCTTCTTTCTGGTAACAGCATGTCAATGTTTCTTGCTTTTGTGATCTTTGTCTAACTCTAAAAGAAACTATGATACTCAGGAGACAGCTAGTTTAGTACCTCAACAACTGGGACTAAAAGCCTAGTCCAACTATCTAAAACATTAATCTGATAGAAATCCTCTACACTCTGTGGATAGCAGTATATAGCTACTTTTGTAAAGAATAAACTGAGCTCTAAGGTGTGTATATGTGTATAGTTTTTTCTGAGTTTAGATAATAAAATCTCAAATAAGATAATGGACTGAGTATTATTGCCTAGAGTAGACTATCATTTTCATATCATAAAATTTCTGGACCAGGTTAGATTATGTCCATGTTTTGGCCTAGAGCTAAGACATTTTAAATAATTTTAATCTATTTTTTCTTCTTTTTTTTTCTGTAAAATGTCTACTGCAGAGTCCATTCAGGAATACTATTTTTTTTCTGTCTTCTTCATCTTGTAACTTTCTTTTAAATATCCTCAATAAATATGATCCTCACCTTTTCTGTTCTTGACTGCTATTTTTCATTTTACTTGATCTTTAAAGCTGCCTTGACATTATTGTCCTTTATGAAAAACTTGTGCTTGTTGATTCCTTGTAGAACATGTCTAATTCAATACCATGGATGACATTATCCCAGTAAATCTAATGCGTTATATTAACAATTTTAAATTAAAGAACAATGACACCCCTAAAAACTGTAGATAGAATTTCATCAGCTTCTGGGAAACCAATGAGACAGGTCAGCTTAAAAGTGATACTGCTATTTCATGCACAACATTGAAAAAGCTTCTTGAGTAGATATTCTTATAAACATCATGACCAAGCTCAGTAGAATGTTTAATTTTGTAGACATTTCATTTAGATTTTAATTTGCAAAATGAATAGGCAATTTTAATTTTTTTTAGCATTACCCAATGTGTATTCTTCAGATCACTGTTATCACTAATGATTCCTGAGGTAATTACTGTGTGGCTTTGATAAACCTTTGGTTTAATTTTTTGCTCTCCCTTCCCATTTCTGAAAAGCCAACATTTGTTTCTTCTGTGTTTGTCTGTGATGTATTTTTGATATGGTACTTCATTTTGCCAGCCAACAATATATGTACCTGCAGCACAAGTTGTTTGCAAACGCTGACCAACAATTCTCAGAAATATGGATGCTTTATTCAGCCAAGACTGTATAACACTGAACCCATATTGTAAGCAATAACTGTATTGTTGACACCCGTGCTTCAATTTGTCATTGTTTGTCCACTGTCATTTTGAGTTCTTGGGGTGACTAAAGTAACAAATGAGTTGTCTCTTCTCAACCTGATTTTACTCCTCAGGGAAGAACTTGTCCTCTAGCCCCGTTTAAAACATCTTGATCTGGTGCCAAGCTAAGGCTTATGTACCCAGTCTTGCTCTTGCCAGATTCATTTTGCTCTTTTGTTCAATGGCTAATACAGATATATATAACTAAATTTTAACTCATGTGCCTGAGATGCATTTTTCACTGGATCCCATAAAATCGTCCCATTGACGTTCTGTTGGACACTTTATTCTGAATGAAAGAAATTATTCCCACAGCAGAAGAAAAACTTAAAATAAAGAGCAAAATCATGAATCAGTTTTGTCAGATAGTCAGTAGAACTGTTCATCTGTAAGAAAGGATGACCCCTCTCTTGCTGCTTTTGGAAAGGCATGGCTTTTGGCGGAACTGCATAACACCAAGTCTGGCTGGTACTCTTTGGTTCTAAGAAAAATTGGTTGTCTAGTTCATGCTGCATCCAGCTTGGAGATGAAAGAACAGGCTCATATCCTTCCAAGACTATCATGCTCGTAAGGTTCAGGAGACCAGGAGATGTCTGCAATGCCTGAAGACAGGTCAATGATCCATGCATCTTCAAAAGGAGGAAAAGAAAGACAGAGGCATGCAGGTTGGACAGATTTAGTTTGGATGGCGAAAGAACCATGGAATGCGTTCTGAAACATATTTCTAGGCATGTGGAAGAGAAGGTAGTTGCTGGAAATAACCAGCATGTGTTTACAAAGAGCAAATCATATCTGACAAACCTGACTGTCTTCTAAATGTTCTTGTATCCATCTTAGGATGTCATGGTCGGGAGGGACGGACAATTGGTAAAAAGCTAGTTGAATGGTCAGCCCCAAAGGGACATGGTTAATGGGTCATGTCCTACCTAGAGGTCCATAGAAGGGGAGGACTGTAAGGGTCTGTCCTGGGACTGTCCCTCTGAATGCTTTTATCCTTTAACACATGACCTGGAGGAGAAATGGAGAGCACACTTACCATGTGTGCAGATGAAACTAAAGTGGGGAGACAACTCCATGACAGGGTATCATCCAGAGGGGCCTGGATAGGCTAGAAAAATGGACCAACAGGAACGTTGTGAAACTGAGCAAGGGCAAATGCCATCTGCTGCTCCTGGGACAGAAAAGCCCCTAAAATGGCACTGGCTAAGCACATTGAGGCTGGCACAAGCCCTGTGGGAAATACCCTGTGGTTTGCTAGGCACTGAGCTAAGCCTCAAGCATCTCATGTAGCCAACAGATTTGGCTTGAAAAAGAGCATGGCCAGGTGACAAAGGCAGTGATTATCTGCCTACCCTCAGCACTCGTTAGACCACACCTGCAGCATTGTCTGCACCACAGGAAGAGACTGAGGGACGGATGCTGCTGCAGCCTGGAAGAGGGGACATCTTTCGACAGTCCAACAGTGCCTGTGGGGAAGTTATCAAGGGGGCAGAGACAGGCTCTGCACAGGTCAGAGTGATAACAAAATGAGAGGCAACTTGAAAAAGTTGAAATGAGGGGTTCAGCCTGCATATGAGGAAGAATTTTTTCCCTGTGAGGGCAGCCCAACAGTGAGACAGGCTGACTAGAGAGACTGCACAGTCCCTCTCCTTAGAGATCTGACTGGATTAAATTCTAAGTAACCAGGCTCAGAAATGGGTCTACTGGTCTCCTATTCAGTTCTGGTACCCCAGCTGCCCATGGTTGTATGTAAGTGCACCAGCAACATATGTAATTCATTGCTATTGATCATCTTAGTCACAAACGAGCAGATCCCTATTACCATGTTTGTAGAACATTTTGTCTTGACTACTTACAAATATTTAACTTCTGAATAGTATGACCATTTCAACAGCCTGAACCACTTGGGGAGACTGCTCACTCCATCCAGGATGTCAGTCAATACGTTTAAGCTGACAAATAGATGAAACAGAGTGGGAGCTGCCTTGAGGAATTTCAAGAACTGTACAAAATTCCCTTCTGGAGGGATCTTGTAACAATATCAGTCAAATACTTGATACTGAAAGTTCAGTCAATCACCTTGCTTCCAACAGAGCTCAAACCTGCCCCATGTTTCATCTGTGCAGTTCTCAGATTGACTGAGTGACACAACTGGAGTGAACACACTGGGTGTGTTAACTAGCCCAGCTCTGATACCCAGCACAAAGATGTAGCTAAATAACAAATACTATTGGTATGCTTATAATTTGAGCCTGATTACTGTTGCCACACCTACTGTATAAAGATATAAGATGGATGAGATACTGAGGATACAGTGCTACAGGAAAGAGGACTGTTTTGCCTTGAAAATTTGTTGCCTATTACATTATGGAGTCTGCAGATTTTGAAGCGAGGTGAGTGGGTTGTCTTTCCACTCCTTTCCTCTCTGATATCAGGATATAAATAAGAAATGGTGTCCCAGCTTCACTGTTACATTTGCATGCTCTGCTAAATGAGTTTGTAACAATTTCTATTTTATGGTACAAAAGTACTTCGCATCCTTTTTGAAAGAATGAATGTTCTTTCAACTGATTTCAAAGATGTACCACATCATTGCTCAAACCCCCACATTTCCTTCTGAAAAAAGATAGAGATTATCATTTTAAAAGAGCTAATTAGACAGAAAGACTGCAGCATAAATAATGATTGTTTGCTTTTGAGATCATAAACTTTCCCCATATTTTGATGTTATATCTCTTTAGCTGTAATATACCAATTGATGGTTTACTCTAGCTTTTGATTACTGTAATTCCATAGAAACACCCATCTGGACATATTTCTTTAGGTTTTTTAATCTTATATATTCCATGTGGCAGATGCATACTAATTTTCCCGGAAGTAGGACTGCTTTAATGTTATAAAATTTGTATAAAATTTAATTTAAAGCTGCACAGGTAAATATTTTAATTAGACTTTTATAATACTTTTAGGATTTGTTCTAATATCTTTATATATGAAACATCAACTTAACTCAAAAGCTCTCTCCTAACTGTAACTGGCTCTGCATCTTTAGAAATGTAGCTATGTCCCTAGAACTATTTTCCATTTTCCTTTCATGCAATATGTGCATTCTGCTTTTGGTAGCTTTTAGATGATCAGCACTAGGCATATGTTTGAAGAAAAGTTGTACAAGACTATAAGGAAAAGAAGCCTACACTACAGTTTTGTGAATCCTTTCTGGTTCCCTTTCTTTTTGATCTACCCCATCACTCCAATACCACAGATTGCATGTTCAAATTCTTCACAGAGCACAATGGTATAGCTAATTTCTGCTGCTTAATTTGCATTATTAAAATTTTCGTTTCTTTTCCTCCTTTTGAAATGTAGGTCAGGAACTCATCGTATAATTCTATCCTGAGGAGTTTCTGTCAGTTCTCAAACATATTTTGTCATTTTTGTTAACTGTTTTACCTCTCAATTCAGGTTTTTAAATGTATGTAATACATATGCTGCTTTTGTTGCTTTTCTTCCATAGTTTCTAACCCGTCATTGTGGCAGGTTATTTGATTCACTAACATTACATACGATACCTGGAAAATCTTAGGATATCTAGAACCTAGATAGTCAGTGACTTAGGACTTTGAAGTAGAATTACAGGATGAAGAGGTATTTATTGGTCATGACTGCTCCCTCTCTGGGTGTACAAAACTTTTACACAAATGATTTCTATTGTACTGTGTTTTTTTCTTCTTGTTTGCAATTTTGGTGCAATCACAGTGGTTCTACTATTTTATATTTTCCTAAAAACTTTGTCACAAATGTTACTCTTTTTATGTATATTTAGGAGGCTTGTTTAATTATTCTGGGCCAAATTCTGTAACTTGTGTGGAAGAACATTTACTACTTAGGTAATTTTGCTGACTCAGAAAAAAGCGATGTCAATAAATAAGGAAGATACAGGACTTAAATCCCCTAGCCCTTATTGCAGAGATGAGCATATATATTTTATTTTCTGTGCTCACAGATTATCTGGGATGCTTGATGAAATAGTTTCACTATGGTTTTAATCTCTAGAGGTAAGATATGAAATAATAAATCAACTTTTTAGAATGGATTCAGGGGATGGCGGGTGTTCTTCTGTTCCCATTCCCATGATGAGTGTATGGAGCACAGAAGAGAGCAAGTTCTGGCATATTGTGATTTCAGGAACTGCTTCTGTCAGAGTATCTCTTGTCAGACAGTTCCCCAGGACTGTACTAATATTAGTTCAAAGAAACTAGCTTTATTGTCTTGACTTAATGGGATGATGGGAAAATGTTTGCAAAGAAAAAAGCAGTAATAGAACAAAGGCAAACTGGCAGTGGGAGGGAGTCTATGAAAACCATGAGCACTCCAAACCTAAATATAATTGACTAAATGCTCTCTTTGTGAAAATGCACACTTTCAGTCCCACATATTTCTTCTTATTTTTTTACAGGTGCGTCAGAGTATGCAGTCTATGCATAATTCATGAAGAAGAATATCCACATTCCTTGTTTTGTATCTGATTATTCAAGGTGTTTCATTGCCCTCTGGACATGGCGGTACCAGCTGCCATAAACTGTGTGAGCTCATAATCAAAAGAGCCTGAGAAATTAACAGGTTGAGTGAGATGTAAGCCACAGTGCTGTGAGGCAAATACTTCCCTTCTGTTACTCTAAGCATGCCTGAATTCTTGGAGTGTCAGGAATATTGTTATGATGAAAGGTGAACACAGTTTCAATCCGTGCCACTTGCAATTTTTTTTTCACTACAACAATAATTTTTTTTTAAATTTTAAAGTGTCAGAAAGAATCTAATAATTATAAAACAGCACTCCTCTAGCCAACCACTCACTACAAAAATGTATGAAACTAAGTTTAAAAATTATTTTTAAAGAAAAAACTTAACTTACTGTTATGGGCAATTCCTGCCAAGATACCACACAGTATTGTGGTGCTCATTTGCTACTCTGAGTAGATCATTCTGGCTGCCTTTTCTTGGAAGGAAATAACCTGAATTTCAGACACCTTGGTAGAAAATCTTAACACATGAATCCAGCTTGCAGCCACACAAATTCATTCCTGATCAATCAGGGCAGGGCAAAGGAAGCTGAGGAAGGAGGTCCTGTGAGAGCTAGGAAAATCTGCTGAGGCCTTTTTTGGCTTAGGTTTGCACTTGGGAAGTGGAGCAATTTTTGCATCGGGTTTTCCCTCAGTGGACCTGGAGATGTTGAATGCTATGAGGACCACAGTGGAGATGAAAAGTGATGAATTCAGGTAATTGAAGCCAAGCTAACAGCAGACAGATAGATGAACCCAGTGCTGGGGAGTAATTGACAATGCAAGATCTTCTCTGTTGCTTATGTTTTTCCCTGCTTTAATATGATCTTTCAGAATTACTATACTGATTACTGTTCCCTTTCATGTCTCTGGAGATAAGTTTATTTCTGGCATATCTTTACAGGAAAATTATTTCCTCAGGTCCAATAGATGGATTTCAACTTTGATATTCCATTAGCATTAGATTCCCTGTGGTGAAAGGGAGGAGGGTTTAGCTTTTATCTCTTCTGCTGTTAGAATTCCTTTCTTTCCCAAAAGAATATGTCCAGCACATGAAAAAATTAAAAATGGATATCACAGAATATATTCTATGTTATTGAAATACCTCTTAGTTGCTATATAAACTTTCAAGTCCTAAAGTACCATAATAAATCTATCAATATATTTTTATATTATTTTAACAGAACTGTTCTGACACTTCTACTTTAGTCCAGGTCTTGCTAAATTTATTTGCCACATTTATATATTCAAAAATACTTACTACCCAGATCTTATACACATGCAGGCAGATGAAAAAGATTCTTGATTTTTATCTCTTGTTTTTTTTTTTTTTTCACAGTTTAAATAGGAGTGGAAATCCTCTAAAGCAGCTATTTCTCTTCTACTCCTTGCATACTTTACCTAATTTAATTTAACAGTAAAAAATCCTGACCATCAGCCTGTAATTAAATTGTGACAGTCCTGTGGAACCAAGAATAACATAAAATTATTGGTTTTGGCATTTGACTAAAATTGCAAGTAATCCTTGTGCTTTTTGTTCAATTTTGCAGTTAGAAAAGTCAGGAAAGGTAGTGCCTTGCTGAAATAAATGTGTCAGAGGATAAAGGCTAGTCTCAAGCTTGAGCTAGCAAGGTATAGTAAATTATTTAATTAAATTATGCTGTAGGAGTACTCATGGCCTGAAAAAAACCCTGTAATTTCAAGTCCTTCTGCAGTTTTAGATGTGCAGTGTGAAAATGATGCTCCTCCGATGGAAGAATGCAATATATTCACAGCACACAAAGCCTTATAACGAGTTAATAAGAACCCAGGATTGCACGCCCAGTATTATGTCAAATAATTGCTTTATTATTGGTACACTATACTTCCCTTGGTCTTCATGGAGCTGAAAGACTTAATAACTGTAACAAACCTTAACAGCTACATAAAAAATGTTATTGCTACTACCATTTATATTTTGAAGAAGCTGTTTTCCTCGTTCAAAGTTACTGGAATGTTCCTTGGGGAATGAGATTAGTGTGGTCCAATCTGCCATAGCTCTATACCTTCTTGCAGACATGCACTTCAGGTCTCTGGAGGGTGCCTTTAATTTCTGGTAACAGACCATGTTCAAATACTCCATGCCATTATTAGGATGTATTAAATGCAAAGTACCAAATCTTTATGGAAACTTTACATTGAAGCTTGGGGAAGGGAAATTCAAATACTCCTTTCTTAAGCAAAAATTTAATTTTTATGGGAAATGGTCTTTACTCTTGAAAAATTTGAAAAGCTAAGGATTGAGAAAGACATTTCAAAGCATAGTGTAGTCACAGGAAAGCTACTCAGATAAGCCGTTTGCTACCTGGGTTTGCATGCACTTGACTTCTTTCTTTGTGTATGTCTCAAAAACCTGACTGGATTCTAACACTGGTCAGTGGACATAAACCCTCTCTGCATGTAAGCATGTATGATGTTATCAGGCATCTGACATAGCACCAGTAAATAACTAGAGTTTTCAAAGCAAGAAGAAATATATTCCTTTAATCTCTTTAATTAATTCCTTTAATCATGAGTTTAGTCTCATGAGAGTAACTTTCTCATTATTGTAAAAACAGTAGTCTTTTAGTTGCACACTTCAGTGATTCTGAGAATAGAAAACAATTCATGGCCAACCTAGAGGTGAGCAAAGTAAAACTCATAAAGAGTTTAGGAGAGAGTATTTGAAAAATTGTGTATCTAGCTATTTCTACTCTGCCAGTTATATCACTACTTAGATGATAATAATCACTGTGGTATTCAGTATTAATTATCCCTAGCACTGCCAAGTTAGGAAACTCTTGGTGTTATTGCAAAGAAAGATGAAACATGAAAACAAATTTGAAAAGGAAAAAACTCCTTAGAACCCAACTTTTTTTTCTTCCTTACGCTCCTTTTTTACTTCTCACATGTACAAGTCACTAATTAGAATATCTCATTAATGGGAGACTCCTGCTCAGTAAATCTTTAAGTATTGCATAGAGGCTTGCAAAACATCCATATCAGATAAAAGCTTGCCTGCTTTTGCGAAATGTGTTAATCTGTTCAATCTGCTTTATATAAAGTCCTGCTCGCAGGTAGCAAAAATGACTTCAACTTCTAAGATTGCAACTACATGTATATTTAAGAATTGTTTAGAAAAAGTATAGCCATAAAAAACCTTTAGGCAAAGCTACCTGCAAAATCTTTAAAAATAGGAAGATAGGTGGCCTATGACAAAAATGTTGTTCTGCTGCTCTGTTTGGAGGTAGAATTTGTTGGAAAACTGTGAGTGCTCTTGGATTCTCCAAAAATGTTCTGACCCTGCACAGTTCTTTCCCCCATGTTTAGCCACTGTTTAGGGAATAGATTGTCCCTTTACAAGTTGGTTAAAAATAATCAAAAAGGATACCATTGAAAACTAGTTACAATTTCCTGCTTGGGAATTGATTTCCATTTTACAGATTTTTGGTACATATCTACTTTAATGTCATATTTTAGGTCACCATTTGTGACCTCAACACTCACTTGTTGGTGCCACTCAGGACTTCAGATCGTTTTTCAGCAGATTCTGTGCAGCTGATATAGGACTTTTCCCCAGTCCAAAGCTGAGAACTCATATGAGGGTTGCAGAAAATTTTTTCAAAACAAGCCAACAGAGAAAGGATGTGGGGTGGGATGAAAAATACACATTTGTGAAAACGTTTCCTCTGGCAGAATTTGCCTCTCAGTCTCTCTGCTCTCCAGCTCAGGGTTCTCCATTACTCCTGCTATGGATGTTTCTGTCTTATTCTAGGGAGCAGATGTCCTGCACAGACCTCTGCTCCCAAGCCCAGCAGATATGCCTGGGAAAGGTGCCAGCACATCACAGCAGATACTGAAGCTCAGCATCTATGGAGGATAGGAGGATGGTGAAAGCAAGAGTTATTGCTACAAAGGGGATATTAAACATGTCTATGAGAGGTCTCATATGCTCAGATTTTAGGCAAGATCGAGGTCAAATTTGCCACTAAAATCCCTCAATTTTTAACTCTATCCACTAAGGTTGTACTTATTACTAAAAAAAAAAAAAAAAACCCTAACAAAAAAACCCAAACCAAAACACCCAGGCACCAAAACTTTATATTTAAAAACCCAGGGAAATTATGAGCAGCAGACAGTGTAAGACACTGGAATGAATATTTTGTCATAGATGGAGTTGCTCTTCCATTTGACTGCTAGACTAAATGCCCTTCATCTGGGACAAGGGTTCCTGCAGTGACAAAAACTGAAGATATTGTATTTTGATCCTAGTGGTTTGAAAATCAAAAGAAGGTAGTACATAAATTATTTTTAGCATCCTCTTTTATTCTTTACAGAGTTAATACATTTGGCTTTTTTTTTAATGCAGTGGTGGGATATTTTTTCATTTTCTTTCCTATTTTCTACCTACTTTTGTGTATTATAAAAACTGTTCCTCAAATACGTGTCTAAAACAAAGTATGAAAGCAAAACAGCCATTGAAGTGACCTAATGTGCTACAGTCTCATAAATAGATGGCAGGTTTTATATCTGAGAAATGCAGTCTGTTATTTTTCTTTCCAGTCCAGTATTTTGTTGTCTGACTTAGTTCTGAGTGTTTATTTCTGAAACATAATTATTGTTCTGAAGGGTTTTTTCTGCTCTGTGTTTTGTTCTGAAACAGTAATTATCACTTCAGGGACGATGGTGAGAAATGCACCACTCCTTCCTTCTCAAGAATAATTCTCACCCACCGTAAACCACACTAAGCAGTTTCTATCAACTATTAAAAATTTAAAAGAGACACATTTCTAGCTCAGTGATTTATATTTTGGAAACTTTTTACCTTTGTACTCTAATAATGCTCCTCTTGATTCATTTTACAAGATTAGCTTAATTTTATGACCTTTGACTTCCAGCTAATAAACAAGAAGTTCCTTTGACTCCAAGTTAATTTGATTTCACATCATCTGAGAATTTTAAAGCATACTAGTTTTTAGAATATATTTCAGAAGTCAGAAATTATATGACCTGTGGTCTGGTGTCTATGCTCATAGGTTTGCAGAAAAATTTCTCTGGAATAATGCATGAAGGAATGGTTCTCTGCTAATCTGAAATTTCTCCACTAAAGTAGTCTGCTCTGCAATAAACTGTTGAACTAATTGAAGGATAAAATCCATAATTAATCCTTTTTATTTTATTAAGTTTCTTTTTATAATCCCTTTCACAGCCACATACTAGTTAGCTCTAAGCTTATGTTACACTGAGTACAGAGGCAAATCCTATCCTAGGATAATGGCTCTGCATTAATAAGAAACTACTTACTCCACATAAGAATCAATACTATAATTGCATTAAAATGCAGTTAAAGAGAAACCAGAAAAATACCAAGCAAAACAATTTGCCTGTGCTTGTTAAGTTTCCCTTATGTTATGCTGATGTGTCATCCTACTGGTCAACACAGAGCTGGATATTTGTGAGCATGTTTTACACTTTTGGAGAGAAGGGATTAATTCTGGAATTGCACCTATTCATTATTAATGATTTTTTCAATTTTTATTTTTGTTTGAATATAATCCTGAAAAATTCTCTGTTGTGGATATAGAACCATGAGGATAATATTTATTTCCTGAAAATTAATACAAGATAACAGGCAAATGTCTCAGGTATTTTCCCATTTGGTTGACAGCTATCGAGGAACAACACAAGTGTGTAACCACACAAGATGAGCTGGATTTCCCTTGGAAGGTTCTTCAATGCAATATGCTAGCTATGAAAACCCCACAGTTGCATAGTTCTCTCTTCTTCCTATATTAATCTTTTAGTCATCTATGTGGATCCTTACAATGGAGTTTTGCATTATAGAGTTAAGTACTAGGACACCAAAGCATTCAGTATGAGGCCGTACCACTGAGGCTTCTAAGTAAAAGCATTTGATCCTAATTTTCTTTAAGTCTATGTTATTCAATATGTACTCTTTGCTCAATACTTTTTACTGCTTGTTAGTTTAAGGCTGGCACAATGCCAGTGCCCCCATGAAAATACCTTCTCCCTGGTGTCTGCTGTGAGATGTGACCAGGAATAAGCAAAGCAGGCTCCCACTTAGATGTAAAGAAAATTTTATTAATGAAACTACAATTCTAAGTAAAAAGAAAACACACAGGGAAAATGAAAACCCTCCAAAAACATTTCCTCCTCCCCCCACCAAATTTCAATACATCCATCCCCCAAATTTCAACTCTCAGTCCATCACCACCCTTTAGATATTCAATTCTCAATTCATCAAGAGGAAAGGAGTCCTTCTTGTGCCATAAGCTTCCCCTGGAAACACCATTGAAACCTCGTGTGTTTCCATGTCACTCGTGGCACCGCCTGGAGAACATCTGCCGTCATGACCTCTTCCTGCCATGTCCAGTGCTCTCACCAAGGCGCATGGACCGGAGCTGCTTCTAGGGTTCCCCTTTTAAGGATGCTTTGTCCCGTTCCAAAAAGAGCACAGTCTCACCTTCGGGACAGCTGTCCCCCCCAAATTTCACCCCCTGGGGCCAAGGGGTACCAACACTGAACCCTCTTGGCTCTGAGCCATTGCCTCCCCCTGGATGCAGTCTCTGTGTCACAGGAAACGTGGTTCTGTCCATGGCTATACAAGAAGAGTCCAGCTAAGGCCACGCCACCATTTCTTCCCACCTAAGATTCTTCTCTACTCTCCCGATATCTTCCACTTGCCCAGACCTTCACACTTGCACATTTCCTTCTTCCATTTCATCTCCATCTCTCTTCTAGGAAAGGTTAATGCTCTGCAAAATTTTCATCGTCCAAAAAAGGGTTAAAAACTCGGGTTTAGCCTTCTCAGAAACTCCCACAGCGGCCGGACACCTTCTCGCTGCACACCCCCCCTCACCCCCGCCCCGACCTTCTTCTCCTTCTCAGCTGTGCTGCCGGAACATGTTATCAAGTCTCAAGGCAGCATAGGCACAGGCACAGGCTGTACTCTCTCGCTCTCCGGGGGGAAGGCCTGCACGATGCCTCCTGGTGCTTCTCCCACCCTTCCATCTCTTTCCCCGCCGAAACCCAAAAGGAGCTTCCCTCGGGAGTGCTCTGCTTTTAACCCCTGTCTTCTCAGAGGAGTATCCAATGTCCCCAGTGGCCACACCAGGTGCCAATATTAAAATCTGAACACCTATTGGCGACCACAGCATATCCCAGTAAACTTACTTCCTCTCAAACCACGACAGTGCTTTAACTCCTCTAGGCTTCTGTGTTCCTCCCTGCACTTAATTACCAACTCTTGAGTTTCTCAAAGAAATCTGTCTCCATGTAAATAATTCACCGAAACATTTATGAGCCAAATTTTCTATGCTACATCTTAAATAATCACTGAAATAGGATAGTGCTTTATACAGCTGGCTGGATAATTTGCCTTTTTAGCTATAATTTTATTGATTTCTTTCTTAAAAAGTAATGTAGATAGACATAGCTTGATGTGTTAGAGCAATTTTGGCTAAAAAAGGGAAGCAGAAGTAGTTTGAAATGAAGTGGTACATCAATGCACAAGTTCTATACATATTTAAATCATTTTAATATGATTAGAAATTTCAGCTTTATTACAAAAAATAATATAACTGCTTACCCCACAAGCATTTTCTTTTTAATTATTCATGCATCCTCTCTCTTTACTCTTTTCTATTTGTGTGGGAAGTTGGATGTATTTTGGATTTTCTTATACTCAGAATAGCTTTCTGAATTCCTGTAGCATATATTATGCATTAGCTGAAAATGTAGCTTTTGTGGCTAGTCACGGTCTCTTAAGAATAAGTTAAACCACTCCTAAGACTCAAGATAAGCAGTCTGGATATGAATAGTCAGAATGTTTGGGATGCTTTGATTTTGATTAGAACCATCCCCATTTTGAAATTCTGCGTACTGAAGGTGTTGATACAGTAAAGTTTGGCTTGTGCCAGTTTTATTATTGCTTTATGCTACATTGCCATCTCTTAGATGGGGAGAAGCTCCTCTTAACATTCTTTCCAGTGTGACTGAAGGAGTATTCTGAATACTCCAGGTGTTCATCGGTTTCTTTATTGTGATAAATAACCTGTTGTGTTCTAAAAACACTTGCAAGTGAAATCACTTTCAGGTCTTTCATGTGCCATGTCATATCAAAAGATTTCAAAGAAACAGGTTCAACATTTATAGATGTTTTAAAGATTTAAATTGATATCTAATTTTGTTAAATAGTAAGTCCTATTAGTATATTTTTCCCTCTTATTTTTAAACTTATCCATAACAGGCAGGTTTCTATCCTTGCAGAAAAAGAAAAACTATACCTGAGAGGTAAAATTATGCTTGAAGGAAACATAATTCTTTGAGTTTTGTAGAGTGCCAAGGTTCCATTTTGGTCCATTCAAATCAGCAAACAAAAGCTCTGAAGTCTGTGGTTAACGCAGTATAAATAAGAAGCTAAAAAAAAAGAAAAAAAAAAGAGAGTAGTTAAAATGCATATCTTAAAAAACTGGAGACTGGAGACACTGTGATGCAGTTTTTGGTTGTAAGGTAAGGGCTAAGAAATCCATAGCTCTCATTCCAGGGTTAATCTAGCACTATACCATTGTACTTCATTTATTTAAGGGCAGAAAATCAATGCTTCTAGCAAAGCATAGGTGTTTGTACACCTATGCCATTCTGGCTAAACTGGAAGGCATTTTTGATTGTAGAAGGAGAGAAGGGAAGGCATAAGGAAAATGCTTTTATTGAGATCTTTCAATGCTTAGAAACTAAATACATATGAAGCTTAGATTTTATGACATTATCTGTAAATCATCGAGCATAGTAAAATTAGTGTTTGCATATAAATGTATGTCTGTATATGTGTCGGTCTAAATAATTTTTCCATGCAGCATAAATAAGGCATAATTATCAAAAAAGATGATAGTTGCAATTTGATCTCTCATGCACGAAAATCTTTATAATAACTTTATATTCCAAGATTTTTCGTTATAGAAAAAAGAAGAAATTTAATATCTGCCTCAGCATTTCGTTATTTCATAACTGTTTTTGCTTATCTAGTAATTACTAATATTAGAAATTTCTAGTATTAGAAAAATCCTCTTTTGAGAACAGATTTTTTTTTTGTAAAAACAGGTTATTTTGTTTCATCTCCTTAAATATTTCAGCAAATCATATGTCACTATAAATATATGTTCTATGTGTCACTTCCCATTTTAAGAAGATTTATTTGAGTTTGAGTACAAGCGCTTTATCCTCAATGGGTGGCTGCTCACAAAAAACTTCTGCATGGATTATTGGTTCCTGAAGAAGGCTGAAACAAAAGTGGCCCTCGGCTAATTTGGACCAAATACATCATGTAAACACAGCATCACATTCTCATGTCTGAACACACAGCAGATATTCCAGATGGCCTATAGAAACCATTCTGAAGGGATAGAAAAACATGACAGGCATTGGTGCAGATCCATGTTATTCAGTTGCATAAAACATGAATATGACATGATTTTGTTGATTGGTACAAAAGACAGGAGCAGGGGAAACTTTAATTTATTTTTCAAATATTGCTTTCTTGGTATATTGGGCAATTGGATCTGTAAACTCTCCACTTTGTCCACTGTGGCATTCACATTTTCTGAAAAATCCCTTTGCTCAGGATTTTCTCCTGGGAAGCTGAGAAGCCTCAGAGAAAAAAGAAAACAATTTTTATCTCATTTGCTTCTCCTGCATTTTGCTCATCTGGAATGTTCTTGGAGATTGTTTACCCACAGATGATTCATTGGATTCTGGTGAGTTGTTTTCACTCATTGGCTAATCAGTGCCAAGTTGTGTCGAGACACTGGAAAGAGTCACGAGTTTTCATTATTATCTTTTTAGCATTGTGTAAGTATCCTTTCTGTATTCTTTAGTATAGTATAGTGTAGTATTCTTTAATATAATATAGTATGATAAAATAATAAATTAGCCTTCTGAAAACATGGAGTCAGATTCATCATTCCTTCCTTCGTCGGGGCACCTTGCAAATACAATAGACTACGAAGACATTCTCGTCTTTATTTCCCCAAAGATATGTGCCAATGTCTCTTTAGAGTGCCATAAAATGGCTCCAAGATCCAGGTAGAGTCCAGGGAGTTCCCAAGGTGTCCTGCAATGGTAGGGGTTCATGCTGCCATGGGACTTGAAAATCCTCAAAGACAAACTCACTTTTGATTTCCTAGTTCTTTGTGCAATTGTTTGGGGCTTTATGATACTGGAAGAAGTAGACTTTTTCTTGTTTTTAGCAGAGAGAAAGAGAGGATTGTAAAGGAGCAAAGACAATTTTTACTGTTTTCTGCATGGAAAACTGCAAGTTTTTTATTATTTTAGCTAGTATAACTGAATAGGAAGTTGCAGAAAAATTTGGACCTTTTTTCAGACTCCAAGATATATTCTGGACAAGCCTAAAAATGAATAGCTAGGTAGACAGAGATATTTACTTCTTTTTTTTTTTTTTTCCGAGTCAGAATTACTGAGAGAGAGAAATCCAATGAACTATTCTAAAGCTGAGCATCATTGAGAAACTCACTCATGGTTTGCAATAATGTCACTAGGCGAGAAGGTTTTCTCTGCAGAAGATCTGTGATTTCCTTTCTAAGATACTGGACTTCTCTGAATTCACTATAACTCTGCTGAAGCCATATGCTGAGTCCTTGGCAAATTAATAGATTGTATTAGCTTTTATAAATTAGCTTTTATTATCCACAGTAGTGGTGGGAGCCTGCCAAGATACTTCTCTGTCATGACGGTCTTTGCCTACCAGCTTTTCACTATGAGGTATGTCATGGTTGCTGAGCTTCTGGCAACAATATTTTCTATTTTTAAAAATTTCAGAAAAAAAGGATATTAAACTCCAGTCACAATTCACTGAGTGCTATACAGTTGTTGCTGCATGTTACCCCATAATGATTAAGGGAATGAATAGAGTGTCATTCCCAAATCCATATCAACTTTTTCAATCAACTTTTATATGTTGACTGTCCTTGATTCATTACAGCAATGCAATGATTAGTGTTCTTACAGCAAAAGGGAAAAAAACCCAACCCAAACATGCTGGTGACCACAGCTGCCATGTATCAAGTGACAAACCATCTGATAAACAGGTCATTGAAAGATTTTATATGCCCAGTGTATCCATGACACAAGCTAACTTGACAACATTGACTGAATAATTTAATCTTGCCACTTTATAAAGTAGTTTCTAAAATAATAAATTGCTAGAGCTTAGCAAGTTACTGAGTTCTCTT
>NW_005054565.1:452383-514610 GCF_000277835.1 Geospiza fortis | reverse complement strand
AAACAATCTTCTCCTTTCCCATCCCTCAGCAGTGACAGACGCTAGTGTGTTCATTAAAGCCTGCCACTCTGTAGATGGGCACAATTTTCTGCTTTACCCATTATACAGTAGTGGCTATTAATATAATCCTACCTTTCAAAATCCATAAGCATATAGTAAAAATAATTATTCTGTTATAGAGTCTATTAACGCCACATTACCTAGTTGCTCTTAGGGCTCTTTGTGACATTTCTTAAATACTCGTAAGTAGTCTGACTTTGGCTTTGAGCAAAAAGATTTGGAGCTGTGAAATGATGATACTTGTGGAAACTGCTCGAGGAAAATTGCAAGGACAGCTCAGTTGTGGGAAGGAATAAGACTGTGTTCTTAACAGGCAAGGATTTTCCAACACATGCTTGAAGGTCTTGTGTTCTGCTCGGTATCCACTTCCACTGTGTTGCTGTGCTGCTCTTGGTGAAAACACCCCTGCTCTTGGTTAAAAGTGATTATGTAAAAATATGAGCAACAGTTAGCCAAAAGCCACTCCTTCTGGAAGTCTATTTCTTCCAGTGTGAAAGAGGCAACAAAAGGGAAGAGTGTTGGATTAATTATTTTCATAATTCAGAAATTCCATAAATATTCATTTTGAATATTGATTGAGGAAAAATGGCAACATTTCATCCAGCATGCAGAATTGGAAGCAGGCTGAAACAGAGGTTCTCACTAAGTCTTCATTCCAGCATATCCTCCTACCTGCACCATTGGAAAAACTAAGGCAGTGTAACCTCCTTGGCATGGAGGACTTGAAAGGACTGCCACATTGCATTTAATCTGACGTGACCCAGCCCATTTTAGCTGGAGAAACTGAAGTCCTCCTTCTTCCCTTCCTGTTCCCAACCTGTGAAAAATCCCAAAATTCAAAGGGAACATGTTATAATAGTTAAAGCTTATTATAGCTTTTGTTTTGCTTAAAGATGCCATGGTAGTTTGGCAAGGTTTATAGTCAGGTTTAGAAAAAATTGTTAGAGAATATGATTAGCAGAATACAGGAAATGTATCATACAATGGCAATTTTCCAAGTAAGGTAAATCAGTCAATGCTTTTTTCTAGTATTTATCTTATTTTAAATTTTTTCCTTGGAAACAGGAAAACTGCAGCTTAACTAAGGAAGAATTTCCTAAGTGGTCAGGAGAGATAGTTTGTTGTTTTTTTTTTTCTTCTGTCCACAAGGAAAGGCCTGCTAGAAAATAGATCAACCCAACCTGATCGGTTTATTTTCTCATTTGAACAGTCCTTTCTAGATTCTTTACAGACTATCAGAGAATTCTGGGAGATGTTTTAGTTATTCAAGCTTGAAGCTGTGTTACTAAGAGATAACTATAAAGGAACAAGAAGTCTCACTAAAGAAATCTGGGTAGTAAAGTTTGACTGCAAGAAAATCTTAACCATGAAGACTTGGATTTGACTAGACTGGCCTAGGGTCACTGTCAGCAGGAGCTCTAATAGCAAGTTTGCTCCAGAAGAAGCCAGAAAACTATGGATTAATATTTATTCTTGCCCAGTACCAGCCATTAAAAGAAAGAAATGAACCTTACACTCTGCAAACATGGTGAGCCTTCACCACAAATTGAAATGGATACTAAATGGAGTTTGCTGAGCTTATTATTTATTTAGTGCTGGAGGTGTTCATGGTACATTACAGACATGTAAGAAGACAAGGTCCTTGCCCTAAGGAGCTTGCAATCTAAGTTAGATAGCAACAGATAATAAATATAGACTCTGTAGTGAATGAGAGAAAAGACAGTATCACAGATTAAAAAAAAAAGAATAGTGCCCTCAGGAGAACAGTTTTTATGAAAGAATTTTTTTTTTTTTTGGTCAGGGCTATGTGTATGTGTTGGAGTCTTTCACATATATCTTGCCAGTTTATTTGGTGATTTTTTTACCTTATTATTTTAGGCTTTTAAAATATCCATATCTGAGTATCAAATAAATAATAATGCCAATATGCAGTAGAGTAAAATAATTTTAGTGGTATGTACATATTCAGGGCCAGAAATACAAGACAAAATTTGAAGCCACTTAGGAGCAAAACAAAATCTTTTAATCATATACCTAAATCCCTTTTCTCCCCTTGAAAATACAGAAATATTGGATTCTTTTTCCATTTCAGTTATTTCATAAATTCTTTAAGCTAGAGAGTATTTTGGGTCTTACTTGTAATGAGATTCCTCTCCCTAATCCCATTTTGGTTATCTGGCATTTTTTGTGTGCAGCTTTTAAAAAGTAGAAAATAAAATGAAATGCAAGTTTCTATTAGCTTGTGGAACAAGGCTAGATCACTTATAATCAAATCTGTGCTAAAAATTAAGATTGGCTGTTAAGGGGAAGAATGTGAAGATAATGTCTAACACCAGGTGGTCAAAGGTGTGGAAGAGTGAAGAATATGCTGAGCCCTGGGTCAGAGAGAGGGGCTGGCACTGCTGTCTCTACCTGGTGAAGAGTTTTTATTCCCTTCAGTAGCTCTGCCTGGTCACAGAGCACATTTGCATTAATGTGCTCGATATTACTGGCTGAGGCCATGCAGACCTTTTAGGAAAAAAAAAATCATCACAATTTTGCAGGTTTCAAAGTTATTATTGCAAGAATCCATGATGCATTTCCATTATTATTCATATTTTTATTATGCTGTTATAGGTCATTAACCAATATTTTTCCATGTAATTTTTATGATGGCTCTCCTCCACTCTGCTAGCTCAAGAGTCAACCACGCCTTGTTAAATGTTAGGAAAGCTGTGTTTGTAGGCATGGAACTAAATGATTTTGGCCAAAGACATATGGTTTGACTTCAGGAATAATTCAAGCTCTAGAATTAATCTTTGCCTGAAATAAATTATAGCATTTAAAAAAAAATCTTCCTGACCTTCCACTCTTAATTTTCAAATTTTCAGAGATAGAAAGAGTCCAACAGTAGCTTTAATAGTTTTTTGTGATGGTGAATTTACCACAATTTTGGTTAAATGACTTCTTGCTTTAAATTCCAACTCATTTCAAATATAAATTTATTTAGTTTCAACTTCCAGTGTAAATGAACCACTGAATGAATCACACAATCTTCAACAAAAATTTGTCTGATGCATTTAGCAAATACATTTCAAGAAATATACAGGAATTTTCTCTACCGAACAGATTCACAGTCATGAAATAGGTAAGTGGGCAAAGTTGCTATATTCTGTGATATTGACTAATAGCAGTAAATACTAAAACTGACTGCAAAACCTTGCAGTCAAGGCTCAGTCTCTGGAATCATCAAACAAAGAGAATGCACAACAATGTACATGAGACAGCAGGGAGCGAAAGTACCAACCCTTCACACATAAATACAGACTTGAAAGAGATCTTGAAGTGACCAGGAAAATCCTCTGAAAACATTTATTGAGTTTGACAAGTAAAAAAGACAAAACTAATGTCAAATTTTCCGAAGAGATTGGAACAAAACGTAATTATTATGCCGCTATATCTATCGTGTTTCACATCTTGAAACTGCACAATTTCTGTCACCATTCTCAAAAGGATATAGCAGCAAGAGGAAAGGGAAAAGAGTGATTCATTTCATAAAACAGCAACCGGCTTTCTTAAAAGCAGAGGTTACAAAGCTCAGCACTCTTTATTCTGTAAAAAGGTGATAAAGGTCTTTAAAACATGGCCATCACACCAAACCTGGAAAAAGTAACAGACACTACTTCTCAGAGCAAGTGAACTATCAGCAGCCAATAGTTTGAAGCATTAAGTTTAGAACAAGCTGTACTGTTCAACTTTCCCAAAGGCTGGTGAACTACAGGGAATATGATATAGCCGCTCAATATCCTGCTCTCTGGCCTAGCTGTCATAAGGCTGTTTTTGAAATAGTACCCTTGTCTGACTCAATTCTTTCTGCCGTGTCACCACAGGACCAGGGATAGTGTCCATAGTTAAGTCCACCCCTCAAGCATGAGTCCACCTATATGTTTCATCTCTTCCCTGGTGACCTGAGATATCATGGGCCCACCGAGACAGAAACAACTCACTGTTGTGCAGCCAGTCTTTAATTTCCTCTTTTCATTTCTGGAGATCCTTGGTCAGACTTTCCACAGGTGAGAGGCCGGCCTGGATAAGGGTGGAAGTAATTTCTTCACATAGCTGGAGTTTTGTCCCTACAAACATTTGTCCTGACTTTACACGTGTGGTAGGCTGTACAGAGATAGCAAGCATATCAACCATGCTTTCTTTAACATCCAAAGGGAATTTGAAATTGTCAAATGCTGTTGCAGCAGACCCGAAGAAGGAGAAGGAGGTGAAAGGCTAGCAGAAGTTATCCTGTCATGTTCCCCCCACAGCCTGGGTATGAATGAACCCCCAGATTAAGCAACCAAGGCCAGGAAAGGGGAGCGACACTGAATACACATTCCAAACAACCCTCATTTGTTGGAATTTGAAATGTAAGGAACTCTCAGAACTTTGGGCTTGTAAGCTAAAGCTTAGAATGAAACATAAAATTTGATCTGAGACTTTGGAAAAGGTTTCTAAATTTAGCTGTTAGAAGTGAGAATGTGGATTTATAATTTAAAGCAGAGACACATTAAGCAAAGGAAATTTTAGAGTTTTAGAGTTTAAGATATAAAAATAAAAGTAGTTATAACAAGTAAACAAGGAGTTTAGAATGCAATGCTGTAGGTTTATGTGTCATAGCATGATTGGCTAAGAAAGCTAACACTGTAGCATGAGTCCATAAGACAAAATATTTAAGGATTAGGTCAAAAACATAAATATCCTTATTAGCAGTGTTCAATCAGTCAATAGCTCCTTAAAAGGTCTTGTAACTAAGGGTCTTGTGACCTTCTGAACCACACTATAATGGTGTGAGCCTAACTCACGCTTCCTGTCTATGCAGAAAATAAGAAAATAAACCTCATCATCAAAAAAACTCAGAGGTCCCCTCTCTAAATCATTCAGAATTCCTTCCAAAGTTCCCCACAAGTGAATCATCACACTCATTGCCCTTGATGTTATCATGTCATAAACTGATGTCACACAGTACATCAACAAAGCAACTGTGATCCCTCCCCCTATTTTGATGAACATTACCACGAGAAGAATATACAGGAATATGTACCACATCCACATGAACAGATCGAGTCTAGCCTTTAGCAGAAGGGGAAGCAGAGAGGGAGAGGGAGTTTATTTTTTCATGACATCTGGGGAGGGGGGCATTTACAATCACTACAGTATGGTTTGGGCTGACTATAGCACAGAGGGACCTAGCAGGAGGAAGGGGAAGGAACAGTTTCCTGCTGTAACAGGAATAACCTTAATCCAATTTTGCTTTACCTGAAGTCACATCACCTGCTGCTGAATGTTCCACCCATACTAAATAATGAGTGTGAAAACAATATATTTATTGTGGAAGAGTGCCACAGTCTGTTTTGAATGCTTATATATATACAAATAGAAATAGATAAACATACACAGACATGCAATCTATACACACACATATAAATATACGCATATAATTTATTTTTTGTTTCTGTGAAGCACATTTTCATCTCATAGTTTTCCTGTGAACCGAACCTGGATCTGGATTTTTTTCCAAGGTAAAAAAATATAGAAACTCAACTTTAGAAGTGATACTTCCTCAGTCTGATGTTGTTAAACTATACAAAAGTGATTTGATGATGTCTTCAAGCTGCCTACATGGACAAAGTGACACACCAGGTAAAATTGATTGGTTTTATATTCAAAGGTATGTTTTTGGAAATCAAGGTAGAGGTCAAAAGTTCCTATTTTTCTTTAAGGAGAGAAGAGAATAAGTGGATTTGGAAAATGTTGCAGAGAGATTACCAGCAGGATTTAATACAGTGTCAAAATGAAGGGATAAGAAGAGAAGAAAAAAAAAAGACTCATGCTTACCCTCTTATCTGACATACCCTGCAATCCCAGTCTGCTCTAAGGGGTGTGCACTTCCTCCTGATAAATTCTCTTTCAAAGGACAAATCCTAACATCTGATTATAGGTTAGGTCTAAAGTAATTAACTTAATTGAACCAACCCACAGGCAGAAATACAGAGCTGATGTTCATGGGATTCTTTCACATTTCTGGTAAGATTTGGGATGAGAATTGTTCCCTGTAGCAGGAACCACGTGTGACAATACACAGGACTCTCTAAGGTAATATAAATCCAAACAATCCCAGATGAATCCAGAAGCATGCTGTGCTATAAGAAAAACTTTTTTCTAGCCTTTTTTTCCCTGTATCTGCCTGGTACATCTTTTCTGTTTATGCCAGCTGTGGAAAATTCACTGATTCTGGAGTGGAAGGGATCACTATTGTGTGAATAATTGCATGAGCATTTGTACATCTTTCATCTTGCACATCTAAGTAGACCATTTCAAAAATGTATGAAAACACAAGACATTATTATTCTACCATTTTAGTTGAGGAGAAATCTTCAGGTGAGAGATTAGATGTGTACCATTTCTGTTCCATAACATTTCTGTTCGTCCAGCACAGCATCATCAGTGCTATGCTATTTCAAGTGGGAATTATTCCCTGACAGGCAGAGTCCACCTCTCTCCATCTCCCTCCCCCCAGTTTCGGGTTTCCTTGTCTTGTGAACTGTCCAAGGTAGCTTGTACTACACCATGTCAATTATGACTAAAACCAGGAGGGGAATTGTGTGACTACTAAGCTTCTGATTGTGGAATCATTGAGTGGTCCAACAAGAGATTTAGACTGTGATATTAAGAACGTTTTGATATGCAAATTACACTAAATCTTGTCCTTAGTAAAGCTATGGTCTCTCCACCAGTACTGCAATCTGTAATTTAATGAATGGTTGGCATGTTTTTTGGGGCAATACACAAGACTGCAAAATGCAGTATTATATTATTTTAATATAATATAAAACAAAATATATGTTTTAATCTGTCATTTCATGTTTACAATTATCAACCTCATTTAATTTACATAATAGAAGCATGCCAAGTGGCTTTGAAATAGCAATGCTTTCAGTACAAAAGTCTAGATGTTTCTTATAAAAAATACTTAAATTATGGAATCAGTTTTTAAGGGTAGTATTGATACACTTGCATCATAGAAGATTATATATAATTATTTTCTTACATTTATCAGTTCACTGTGGATGTATGAGAAGAATTACTCAATTTTGAGAGAAAAATCAGGAAACTATTATATTAACATACCAGTTCTTAATTTTTTTTTTTGTTATTCTTACATGTGTATATCATCTGATAAATAAAGAGAGATTGGATCCTTAGGCTTGCCATTCTGACAAAGTTTATTATTCCAAATGTTCTGGTATTTCTTAATCATTGACACAGGCCAAAACTAAAAGATTTTTACAGTGTAAATTAGGTATTGAATATTGTGAAAATCTTTGGACTTTTTCATTTGGTTTTGGGTATTTTTGTTTGGTTTTGGGTATTTTTTTCTGGGTTTTAAGTTTTCTTTTGGGGGTGGTGGAAGGGTTTTCTTTGTTTTGTTTAGTATATTCTTTGAAACATTGATATTCTAAATTGCATACATTTACTATCTGCTGCACTGTGGCGTGGAAGAGGGCAGCTCTTGCTAGTGCTAGTCTGTTCTTTGATGCATTATGGGACCAGGACAACAACCTTAGTGGCTTTATTTTAGCTTATGGATAAAGTTGCAGAGATCTTGTTTGGTTGGTAGGTTTTGTTTGTTATGGGGTTTTTTGTTTACTTGGTTTTTTGTTTGTTGTTGTTGTTGTTGTTGTTGTTGTTGTTGTTTAAATTAGGATATTAGAAAAAATTTGCTATGGATGAGAGTCTTGCCTTTAAGCGTATCAGTATAATTGCTTTTATTAACCTTGTCACTTGGCTTCTTATCATTAATCTCACTCATATCAGTACAAAGGAAGAACAGTGATCTGGAGGACATTTTTACACTCATATACAGTGATCTGGAGGACATTTTTACTCCATATATTCCTCTTAGTGATCTGGAGGACATTTTTACTCCATTTTTACTCCATATTTTACTTCATTGCTCTTCCCAGTTTAATTTTTAAAGGCAATTTTATTCTAAGGAAGTCTACTTCTCTACTAAAGCACTGCTGTATTTCTTGGAACAGAAAAAAAGGAACCACTGATATTTCTTCCTGTACATGGACCTCATTATACCTGCCCTGTGAATACTTTTGAGACATTGTTTGGTACTGTGCAATTTCTACTATGCAGTTAAAATTGTTAATGCTGAAATTATTATCCCTAAAAAATCACTATGGGCTAACAGGTCCAGACTTTATTACACTATTGTGTATGCAAATTTAGGCTTAGTTTTATAGCAGGCATTATGCTATAATGCTGCCTAGTGTCTGCAAGAAAACACCCCACAGAAAACGCCACCAAAAAACCCAAAAAATTAATCCCAAAAAACTATTAAAAACAAGGCTTGCAATAAGCATCTTAGGTTATTTCAATAAGAGAAGATTTGTGAGAAATTATATCTTACAATATCTTTCTGCTGCTTAAGGTATGTTGTTGCTCAGCAACAGCATCTATTTGGAGTATGGAATTAGACAGTAAATTAAAGGATTCAAAGGTATTAAACTGCTTTTTTCATGCCAATAACTAACTAATCTTTAAAATTACTCCAAAGGATGCTGTCTGCAAGTGCTCCTTAAAAAGTTGACTGAACCACAGCAACAAACTTTGCAGTAAAAAATAAGAGAAAGATAATTCCAGTGATTAGTCTATAAATCTTGTCTTATTGTGGCAGACCGGACTGACACAAGTAGAGTGCTCCATATATTCTTGTAAAACTCTTTGGAAATATTCCTGTAAATAAGGGTTAGTATGTCTCATCTTAATCTTTTTAGAAATTGATGCACTATTAATAGCATAATAACAGATATGGAGACCATGAAAAATTATTTTGTATTTTAAGAATTATGAATTGAATAGTTTTAAGGGTACTTACTGGTATCTGCCACCTTAAAAAAAAGTGGTAAAGTAAACTAGTAGCTATAGATAAATTAATTTACTTGAATATTCAGAATATTAAGTGTTACTAATAATGGTGCTTCCTATGCACAAGCTTTCTGCTTATTTTTTCCTAAGCACATATAAGACTGAAAATATGATTCATACCCCAAAAGACTTGCAATCTAAACTCATTTCAGAACTGGAGAAACTGGATGAAAAATAAAAATATCTTTGGCATTTATTTTTCAGTGATCCATCACTGAGTTCTGAAAGCTGAAATAACACTAAAATAACACAATGTGAGCACCCTTCCCTGCCTTTCTTCACATAAGTTAGCTGCAATATTTGGATGTCTGCTCATTCAAAAAAATTCCCAATAATGTGAAATATCTGGTTAAGATTGGTCAAGTATTGCATAAAGTAAAGGTGTACCTCTCATATTTCAGAGACTAATAAGTTCAGTAAAGTTTTTTTCCCTTTTTTTACTAATAGAATGCATTTTGTTTCAAATCTAGGGAAGGATTATTTGTTTAATATCTTAATTGCATTTTGGGGTCAGAGGAGAAGACACTCATGTTTCATTATACTAGACTTACTTGTGGAGTTACTGGTGGAGATGCAGTAGATGCATGACATTAAAGTCAGATTGTCATTATTGGAAGTCCAGTAACTTTCAATCATCTATACAGCTGAATTTTTATGTGAATATCTAAAATAAACGTTCCCTTTCCTATTAAAACTTTCACCATGGATGAGATTTTATTAGCTTAAGTTATTGGTATGAAAACAGTCTTAAAAAACAATGTTGACCATTATATAAAAACTGTAAAAACTGTAGTAATTTTGGTAAGAGACCGAAAATTCTGAAAAATATTTGCTCTTTGTTTGGATTACAAAAAGACTACATAGTCATAGGAAACACTTCAAACTTTAAAATTACTTCCAAAGAGTTTTTAGTATCCAATACTTAGGATATTTGTGCTTTCTTATACAGGCTCCAGTAATATGCAGTGAGGTGATAACCAGTATTTCTTAAAGATAATCTCATAATTTAGGTACATACAACACAAAAGAAACACAAAAGAAAAAACAACAAATACAATAATAATATTGGATGTTAAATTACATACTAAAGAAGTTGTTGTTATGAATACCAATCATCAAGGGTTTATGAAAAATATAGTCTGTCAAACTACCTTGCTATTGTTTTTTTTTAGGTGATTATTCTGCTTGACAAAAGTAATATTGATATATTAGTCTTAGGCATGTATGAGTAATTGACCTTGTGCTACAATGTATTTTGCTTAAGGAAGCTGATTGATTCCAATTCAACCTGGCTCATAATCAGTGGATTAAAGGCTGGCTGACTGACAGATCATAAACCAAAAACGTTAATGGGATATTAAGACGGTGGATTGTTCCTGAGATCATGCAGATAGAGCTTTCTGTCATTATACAATAACACAATCTTATTAGTTATGTTAAGCTGCCAAAAAAAAAAGTAGCATGTATGTAAAAGATGTCATAGTAATTAATCTGATCCGTTTTATTTGTAAAGAGGACTTGCAATTAGAACTTAAAATTGCTGAGCAAACCCATGTCTCAGAGAACAAAGAATTGAGGCCAATAATAGAAGAGGAGGTTGTTCTGGGACATAATGGTTTTGTGGGGTTCTGGTACCCATGGCTGATGAGCACCATAGTGGCCTGTGGCTAGCAAAACCTACAGACTTACAGGTATCCATGATATTGGGACCCTTGATGTTCACATTCCTTGTGTATTTGGAGAGATCATGAATGTGTTTCATGAGAACACAGATTTTAATGTAAAGTGTGGAAAAGTTCAAAAGGTCTGTGGAAAATACACCAGTCCAGAAGCACAGTAATCATGATTTCAAAACTATTTAGCCCATGGACAGTGCTGTGGGGTACAGTAGCACCATCAAATTTGACTACTTTGTAGCCTTAAAACCACTAAAGTGAATATTGTTTATTAAGTTTTTTACTTGTATTTAAAATGTGTTGGTACTGAATGTATTTTTTTATTGCAATAAATAGATATTTAAGAATGCTTTTTTAAAAGAAGTGTTCACCAGAGGCAGCTGAAGCCTTTTTTTTTTTTTTTTTGGAAAGGATATTACATGGAACAATGCTTGCTGAAACTCAGCCACTGCATGAAGTAGGCCCCATCTGAACTCCTTTCCCCTTAGTTTCTACTGAAGGCACATTGACAATGGTCTTTTTAAAAATATTATTTATAATCTCTGTCTTTAACTTTGCTCTTGGATGATATTTTGATTAAAAAAATGAATTTACTATGTTTTGGTTTATATTTACACCCTTACTAATGTAGCCAGACATTTTTGTCTCTTAATTTTGGAGTAGACATCAAAACCTAAATAATTTCTTATAGGATATTGGCTGTAATCAACACATTAGACTTGACATGGTGACTATGCAGAACATTAGGGAGAGGATTAAATGAGGAGTGATGGCATTACAGTAATTTTCTTGGATCAGGAAACAACAAATTTGTTTAAGAGTGTCTTCACTTAGATTGATTTCCTTAGAGCACAAGCACACTTGCTCTACTTGCTCTACTTGCATGAGCACATGCTAAAGCCTTCTTGTTTCTCCATTGAAGTCTAAACATACTTTAATAATTTTTCTAGATTATAAAGCTTAATTTGCATAGAGCATGACAGCGTCACTTTGAAAGACCTATTTTCAGCACTTATTTTGTTTTGACTAGACAAAGGAAAAACTTATATATAGTTTAGAAATAAACAGCTTTTTTTTTCTCTTGAAATTCTCATTAAAAATCTTAGAGTTCTCTTGAAACACCCTCTAGATCATAGTGTCAGGAAACCCACTTGTTTCTCCGAGGTTAAAAAAAAACCCAGCAAACAAATTCAAACCTTTTCTCTCCAGATCCAGGCTGTATCTCTTCCCATTTGAACAGACAGCAGAGAGACAGTTTCACCTTGATTTGGTAGATATAATTTCAGGTTTTAACCTTTTGATAGTTCTGATATTATTGCAGGTTTTGATCGTTTGATAGTTCCTAGTAGTCATGACCACCGTGGAACCCATATAATATCTTTGTGCTAGACAATTCTTTTTTTCTGAGCTTGTTGTAGATTGCAATAACAGTCATGAGAGAAACTATTCAATAAAGGATGGAACTATGTTACTTAATACCAACATTGTGGGTAATGTTCACATATTGTGGAAGAATAGCTTCAATTTCATTTCAAAGTATCCTGTACTTTTTCTGAAGACAGCCTATGGAGCTCAGAAGGTTAATTTCTGAATCCATCTGTTGAAAGAGGAAAGACATTACTTCTTTTCATATTTGACACTGTGTTTTAAGCAGTCTTTAACATTTTTTCAAAACTGTGTTGCTGTAACCAGACAGAAGACCTACCAAGGTACCACCACATTATGTTATGTGTTTATACACACAGGTCCAAATATATGCAAACAAATCTTCTTCTAGTATCACAGTTTAGATGTTAAGAGAGTAAGTTAATCTTGTGCAAAAAATTCTTTCTCACGTCTGTTGATTAAAATAACCACTAGTAAACTTAACCCATCACTTCTTATTTAAGCAAGCCACAGAGCTAGGGTGCCAGCAGGGCATGAAAGTGACACTTTGGGTTTAAAAGGTTGATGTATTCATTGTAGTGGTGTCCTACACAGACAACAGAGTAAATTAATCTCAGGTGTAATTCAGCTAGGATGACACTGGAGGTAAAATCTGGCCTGTTGTATCGAACTGGCTGACCTATTGTCTTCAGTAGTCTACAGACTTTTTTCTATAAGATGTCTTTTAGCACAGATTGAATTTGGAAAGGTGACTTTTCTTTGGCAAAGTGCTGGAGCTTTTAAATTGCATTGTTCTGAAACAGTGAGAATTTAGTCTATTAACTTAACCTCCATTTTCATATAACGAATCTTTGGGAAATGATTTCTGAAAGTATCATAATTAAGCATGCCCTGAGTAATTTGTATGCTCAACTGCATGTTTGCAAACTGTTTGCCTTTTTGCTCTGTTTCTTAACTGGTGTTATGTGATTGACAGACATGTCTGAGTACTTCAGATGCTGTCCGCTGACTGAGCAGTTTCAGTGTTCATATTTTGATAGAAAAGTGAGTGAAAAGTTAGCACTGACTATCACTGTGCATGAATGCCACATTTCACTTGCAAATAGGCATTTTCATGGCTACCTGCCATCCCCAGATACTTTTCCAGAAAAGCTGGTTTTGCTGGTTTAACTCCCCTCACTAAATATCTGTTGATGCAGTGTTTTACTACAGATGGAGACAATGAAGATTTTCCAATACTAGTTTTTACCACTGGTTACAGGAATATATTGAATTTTAGAATCAATGCTTTATGAAATTCTCTTTTACCTGATTGTATGTGTATGTGCCTATATGTATGGTATGAGGACAGATCACAGTTGTAAATATTGGCTGAAAACAGAAGAACCTCTCCCTTTTATTCTTAGTGGTTGGGGCAAAATGTTAAGACTTTGTGCTTCTGCTATTGAGCTACCTGCTTTCTACTTTTTTTTTTTTGATGCACAAAAAGAGTTGTTACATTGCCAACCAGTAAATATAGCAAAGTATAACACAAGCACAAACTTCTAAGTGTTTTTCTCAATTGCTTCTTTTACCTGTGGTTGTCTAAAAATAACGTATTTCATCTTTTAATTATTAACCTTTTAAATATATTGACCATACCATGTAGTTCTGTGGTAAACATACATCCATCTTGTCTAAAGTTTAAGTTTTTTCTTTCTGTTTCCCAGCCTTTCTCATATTGAAAACCAAGAGCTGGTGTGGTGATTCTTTCAACTGCATCTGTCCTTAAAGAGATATGCTACTTCCTCCCCTTTCCCTATCCCTACTTTTACTGTCCAGAGTTCTAGTAGCTCCACCTGAGAGTTTCTGAAGGTTATTAGCGAGTGATATCCAGCTAAAGGATCCAGACAACCACACCGGAAGTATTCATACATATAAACACACAGATATAAGCCTTTGAATTTTCAGTGTATAAGTATCTGTTGGTTAGCTTTGGACTGCTCACTCCCACCAAGAGCTTGTTGCAGCCCAGGCTGGCAGGGTGGCAGCTGCAGCCCCCAGGCTCCCCAGCAGCAGCTGCAGAGGAGAGCTCTGGGCTGCCTCAGTTGCACCCTCAACAGATGCTGAACCTTATTACAAGTAGGGGTAAATCCAAAAGCTTTATCAAGATGAAACACGATTTTAACTTGCATATTTGTGATCCATAAAGTTAATGTTTCAAGATATTAACACTAAAAAATGGAGGCTCTTTTCTGAATGAAATTAACCACTGGAAGAACGCTGCTGGTATCTTGCTTAAATCTTCTGGGAGCAGCACCTCTGTGCAGCCCTTTAACTTTGCTTTGAAGTAAAGGTCAGGTATACAGCTTGCTGTAACCCAGCCAGAAGACTGCACATACACATGTGCTCATTTGTTAGAAGCACTTGTAAAGTCCTTTGAAATTGAAGTACGGCATAAATGATTTGTTAAAAGTATTTACTGGCTTTAAGGATCTCTCTTCAGAGGTGGTGGCTCCTTTCATGCCATGCATAACTACTAATGTGGTTGTTTATACCATAAGTGACCACAAGTGAAGCATCTGAAGATGAAATTTCCTTTTCAGTGAAGCACTTTAATCTTTCTGGATGTGCCAGTAGTTACTTGAAAGCCAATTTTATGGGAGAAGGTGAAAGAGACTGTAGCAAAAATCAATCAGGATCATGACCTAGAGATCTTCCTTCTCCCTCCAGGTTACAGACACTTTTTACATTTGCTCTTGAGCTATCACTTAATGATTAAACACTAAATGGATAGATATAATTTTTACTTTGCTAATAAATCAGGAGAAAATTTGAGTATGCCTTTTCTGAAAACAAGAACAAGAACAGTGATAAATCTATAATGGACTGATCTTTTACACTTTGTTCCTCAGTCAGGGTTTGATTTCATATGACTCTTTGAACTCCATTACACTTAGGTTGCGCCTGTTTACAAAATGTAAAATTCACTGCAAAATCTTCCTTGGCTGGGTAGATATTAGCTAGATATCACATTAAAACTGGTTTTCCTGCTCAAGTTATCCAGAGAAGAAAAATCTATTTATCTGTTTATCCACGTGAAACAGAAGTAAACACTAGTGAAATTTAAGTCCAATCTGAACTTTTGCTCAGTGGGAATAAAGACCATCAGTATTTAGAACAAAGGTTTCAAGTCAGGCTAACTGGAGTGGTGTAGAGATGGGTCTAAACCAGAAGTTCTCATTCTCTTACGATTAAGCTACATGAAATGTGAAGTTTGAAAAGCAGTAACTATGTGATGAAAGAGACTCAAGGGATACACAGAATTGTCTTTTGGGTTCTGCTTGAATTATGACTTTTACTGACTATATGATCATATCTCTTTTTCCCTCTGACAGAAGTCCTTCCTCTTTCACTGCACGAAATTTCCCTGCTACTCACTTGGAAGGAAGCTGTAAGACTCTTATCATCACAGTTCAAAATGTGGCCAAGTGCTTTATTTCCTGTAAATCCTGTTCTGATATCAGGATGAATTAATTTTCTTGTGGTCTTTGCTATCCTATTGATCATGGTTGTATCTGAGTGATCCACAAAACTCAATAATTGCCCTTGCAGAAGTGGACTCTGCTGGGAAAAAAAAATACAGATAAAAGACTAAAAATTCTTTTCTAAGATGGTCAAACCCTGATTTTTCTACATACAAACTATAATTAGATGGGCATGGTTTCAACTGTGAGTAGAACTGAATGAAACTTGCTGTCCACAATTAGATGGGCATGGTTTCAACTGTGAAGGAAAGAGCTCCTCCTGTGAAGGAGTAGAGCTGAATGTAACTTGCTGTCCATGACAAGGAAAGCACTGATATTTTAAAAATTACTGTTCCAGTTTAGAATGGAATATGGTTATTTATTTAAAGAAAAATAAAAATCTTGCTTCCAAGGAAAATTCATATCAGCAAAATGTTCTGGAAAATTGTCCTGTTGGATTTTCCCAAAGTTAAAGGGATCAGCCAACTGCCCCAACTCCAGGAAGCTCCTTGAATTGCTTTGCCTCGAGACACTCAAGTTGGAGTTCCTGCTGCAGGTGGGGGTCCTGGCTTCTCCAGCCTGGTTGGGGCAGTAGAGCCCTGAGCTCACAGGGGGTCTCCCTGCCCCTGTCCTGCCTTCAGTCAGGCACCACCCTTCCCTCAGGAGCCAGCATCTTCCTGGTTATTCAGGCTTGAAGCTTGCTGAAATTTTACTTTGCTCTTGCCCAGCCCTTCCACTGGGGTTTCTCTTTTTTAGAAAGCAAGACACAGGAGGTGTGGAAAGGAGCTCCAGACCTCTGCCTGATCCTGTGTCTCCATCTCCTGATCCCCATAGTTAGATGTAACTTGAGAATTTTTTATCAGGTTCCACTGTCTCTGCAGGTGCACATAATGGTGGGCTTAACTCCAAAAATTTCCATGCATGGCGAAGTTTTCTGGAAATTACAGTTCTCAAACAATTCATAAAATGATATGACAGAAATATTCTAGTGTAATATTAATTTCCTTCACAGAATGAATTTGGCAAAAATTTATACAAATCTTTTAGCAGTTCAGATATCAGTATTTCCACGATCTTCATTAAGATGTCTCTATTTGTCTGAGACGAGAGGTAGTGACACTTAATATTGCTTAAAGTTTGGGCCTTCCAGCTGTGATTGAAATTCCGGCTGTGAAAAGGAACAAAGAAACAACTGCACCTTCCCAGTTCTGCAGGAGGCAAATGCAATGGGGCCACTAGTGGTGTAAACTAATGAGCAGTTCTGATAGCTGCAAACTGTTTTTCAAGTACTGGTACAAGAGATCAAATTTGGTGTCTGTTGAGGGGAACAATCACCACTGAAGAGCTCTTATAAAATATTTAAATACCCTTAGTTTTCATCTGCAGCTTTAATTTCCTATAAAATACATTCTATAGGTACTTACCCATCAAATATTGAGATGCCTCTAGCTTTGTGTTTTGTATTAAGTTTTTATTTCCATCAATTTGTATTTTAGATTGAAAATCAAGAACCTTTCAAGATAGTTTTGATTAATTTCAGGCACAACTTGGCTTCATTTATTTTTTATGTTTTGATGGTAATTTACCATGGCATAAAATTGTTTTGCATTAAACTACACTCATGAATCAAGAGTCTTTTCCATTAACAAGATCCATTTAAAGAATAAGCCCACCTACAAATCAAGTATTTTGTGTCAGTTTCTGTAATTATTGTTTGGAAAAAACTGGTACAATGGCACCGTGAATTATTTCAGTGCATAGATGATTCAGACAAATAGAACAGAAATATTAATATAACTTGTACTGTGCTAAATTACCTGGCAGAGGCCATGGTTTGTTACTCACTTACTTAAGGTCTGTTACTCACTTACATGGAAAAAGAGGGCTTTAGTTTATGCTGTTGGGATTGTAGCAGGTTTTTTTTAATGAGTCTTCTACTCATTAGGAAATTATTCAGGGCTACCTTAGCTCTCTAGCTGGGAAACTGAGTAATATCTAGTGACTGGAGCCCCTAGGTTAACACCAATCTATTTTGTAATATATATGCGCACATACACACAAACATATATATATATATAAAACTATTTCTTAAATATATATGTATGTATATGTTTATAGGTGCATGCAGAAAAATGTTCAGAGAAGAATTCCCTGACTCATAAAGTTGTTTAGAAAGGCTGGCATATTAGAAGGAGGTCAGGTAGCACTCATGAAGTTTATGACATCTGTAGATAATTTATTTATAACTCATTTGCTCTGACCAGCCTTGTTGAGCTTATTTTATTTGATTTCAATGTTGACAATATTTTTGCACTATATTCAATAGTTGTGCATTATTGACAGGAGTTCACTATTCACATAATTATAAATAACAAAATTACCACATTAGTTCTTTTGTAATTTCTAAAATTTGTTTCTGTCTTGTCTTTGTCCCCATGATTTCAGTAGATGTAGTTAATGTAGCAGGAAGGATGGGTGAAAATCAGATTGTACATTTTTGGCTTTCATCAAACACTTTCAAATGAGTAGCTGAGGCACTGGAAAGACTAATTTTATTCCTCTCCTTGAAATCTTTGCAGTTTTTTACTATCTGTGTTTTAACTTGCTCTAATATATTAATGACTTCACTTATGAAACATTTAAAATTTGATTTTTCAGAGCATATATGGCAAAATTCTGACAACAGAACACCTTCTGCCATAATAATAATAATAGTACTAATAATAAAGACAAGACTCCTTATTTTAAAAGTAAATGTCTAATATTAAACAGGGATATTTTAGATGTTCTGATGAAATGCAATGTCTTCTGTAGATGACATGGTTTCAGCGGCTGATAGTGAAAGTCCATTTGGTTTCAGAATGCTAATATTTTTTAATTTTGTCATCAACTCTCATCAGTCAAGATTTAACTAGAGCTGCCTGGTGTCCTCAGAACTGTCTGAGGCAATCGATATCTCTTTCTCTTTACAATTAGTTTTACTTTTCAGGACTGAGGCAGAAGGCAGTCTTTTCCTTGATGCAAGTAAAGCGACCCCTCCTTATACCTGCAGACTGACATCAAAGCTCTGAGAAATGAGAACAAGCCCATTTATCTCAGTAGGTGCTAACTCACATGCCCCAAAACGATTGCTTTACATCAAGTTTCTCAACATGCCTTAACATTTCATGTAGTTGAAGTGTATAAGGCCATAACTGCTGGTTAGCTGCTCGTAGTATAATGTAGGGCTAGCTTAGGCCACAGAGGGTGTGGGATCAGCCTCTTTCATCTTGGGATCCAACCTGAGCTACTTTTTCCCTGTTGGATACTTCAGGAGAGTGGGAGCAAGAATCACACTATTCATTACTCGGTTCATTTTAAAGCTCTTATGTGGAAGAAGAGTGAGAAGTATTTTCTCTTCTCTATGCTTCACTTCAATTCTTGTGCAGCTTCTGATGTTTTCTTTCTTGGAGTGAATGCCCAGGTCTTAATATGTGCTGCTCTCTGGCCTGGCTAGAACTGTGTCCTAATCACTAGATCAGAACTCCCAAGACGGAGGAACACGGAGGCCGCATGTCGTGGCTGTTGCTCAACATGTTTTTTTTAATTGCTTCTCATGACACTTTAGAGCAACCTGATCTGAGACCTGTCACACAGCACACACAACAGCATGAAAATCCAGTTCTCAAAGGCCAGCACCAAAATGAAAGACTGATTCTGATGTTAGGGCTCCTGCTGTCTGTGGTGCAGTTGAACCAGAAATTGAAATAATTGAGAGGAATAATTTATGTTTTTATTGCATTGAATTTGAAAGTAAAAGATGCCTCTTCTTTTATTGGACATGAACATGCAAAGATAGACAAATTTCCTTTCGAAGAGGTGCCTTCAAAAACAAATTCAAGACATGAAAATTTTTGAGCTCACCCTTACTTTGAAATCTTTGGGAAATTAGAGACCCCACTTGTGTATATATGTGTCTTTGTTATGAACTCCTGGGGAGGGTCTTAGATTGATGTCTCTGCAAATGTCTCTTAATGCTGAGGGATGACATTTCCTTTTCATTTTTTTTAAGTTGGCCTCTTTGATGGTTATAATAATTTCCTGTTAGGAGGAACACATTGGTTTACTATATATCTCAACTGGGCAACCCTTCCTGCTCTCAGAGGATTAACTGGAGGTCTCCTACAACTTTGAGTGCTTAATAAAACATGTATCTGACAAGCAAATCAATTCACCTGATTCCCCCTGCCTAGGTAAAAGCTGTTAAGCACAAATTCTAGAAATTTGAGAAAACGCAAAAAACAAGCAATCTCTCTGCCACTTCGCTGTAAAATGAGATTCCTGGAATGTATGACAATTAGCTGTAATGGATGTTCTGCCAAAGCCTAATACAGAGCTGTGGGGTTTTTTTCCCTGATGATGTTTAACTGCAGCTAAATATGCCAAGTTGACATTTGCCTGCAATTACCATGGAACCATATTGAGATCTTCACTCTCTGAAGAGATTTTGAATGACTACAACATCTTCTAGGATAACATCTTGTTTTCATTAATCCTTCCAGTGACTCTTGCTGCTGGCAACCCATGACTTAAACACAGCTTCTCTCTCACTTTGGGAATTTGCATAACTTTTTCTGTTAAATAAATTTGAAAAAAATTAAAATATATATCTATATAAAGAAACTCCTGAATGTAATTTGAAACATGAAGCATTAATAAATAATAAGGTAATCTGAGGTCCTCACAGAGTAGGCCTTTCAAAGTTTTTATTCTATGTCCTTTGTTGCAGTGTGACCTAACAAACTGTGCGCATCTAAATATAAGTAATATAAACCACCTGAAAATTCAAAGTCTGTGCATATTTTGACACAAGTGAACTCAAGACTATGTCTTACTCTCAAATTATGAGAATGATGTGGAGAGAAAGGCACACAGAAATTTTCTGTTTTTTCTTCTGTTCAGGCATGCTCAGTATTTTGAAATATGAAAATTAATTTTTAATTTACTGGAAAATCAAACTATGTCTGTGACAAAATTTGCTGCTAAACCCTTGTAATGTCTGAAAATTGATGTTCTGTCTGAAAACACAATTAATAATATCACTGTCTGAGGAAACCATTAACACTGGATTTTTAATAAAAATTTAAAAAAATTTAAAAAGGAAAGAAAGTGTTGGACTTTCCTAACAGATGACTGCACATAGTGCTTGTTCATTGTTTTACAATTGTCTTTGAAGGGGGAAATACAGGACAGCTGTTTCTGAATATTAATCAGAAATCTAGCAAGTCAGCTAACAGCAGACAAAGACATGATCCAGGTAATAGGAAGATACATATTTGAGCAGGCATGGGATTACACTTTTAGAAAGGAAAGAAAACACAGTGTAGTTATACCATCTGTGTTATATACCGCAGGAACAATTTTAGGAAGGATACATCTATTCTGCGGTCACATTTGCTGATTTGGGAATACTATTTCCTTCCCCTTGTCCTGATTCATTAATATAATCAGGAAAAGCTGGTTTGTTTATTTCTACTTTGGCGAAAACTCAGGCTTAAGAAAAGCAACCCGTTATGTGATAAAATTTGCTGGTTTACATGCTATAGATTACTCATTATTTGTATTTCTCATTTTACTAGTTAGAAGTATGCCCTGCCTTGCTCCAGAAAGTTTTAGATAATATATTAAAGATAGAAAACTGCTCAGGTAGGGTTGTAGAAGCTGTAGAAGTAACAGAGAGACACTCCTCACTTTTGAGCAGCAGTTTCGACACAGCCATCACACAGATGTTGACTTTTTTACTAATAAGTTGTGACAAAACCTGCTCTGGCCAGATCCTTGAAGTGGAACTGCCTGCAACTTTTCCTTAAAGTGATAATACCAAAAATCACTAATGACTTTCCAATTACTAAAAAACAATCTTATTACAGCACAGGAACAAAGAAACTTTTGAAATGTCAAGAAGTCAGATTTGCTGGCTAAGGCATTAAAAGTTCTGACCAAAAAAAAGAAAAAAATATCCACAACCCCTAATTCTTGCACTTTTCTAGGATGACTTTCCAATTACTTTATTTTTCCTTTTTTTAATTCTGTGCCATACAGTTGGTTATGTTATTATAGTCTTATCATATTGTCACTGTCTTAGTGGTACTTTGCATCTCTCTTTGTCCATCCATCTCCTGCAATCCAGACGTTTTTCCCCAACTGGTCATTCTCAGTGGCTTCCAGGGACAGCTCCATCTTTGATTCATTTAGCTATGCAGTTTTCATTGCTCTAGAACAAAACAGTGAGCAGACAGCCCCTCTCACTGATGGCATGCACCTTGTAAAACAAAATATACAGTAAACTTTAATCAAGCCCATCATTGATACTATGCCTGTCAGAGAAGCTTTTATGGAGTTTATTATTTTATCTTGACTCAGCTGCCAATAGTAGCACCAAGCTTCTTATAAGTGGGATTGGTTCAAAGAAAAACTGCTGGAGTTACACATGGCCTGAAATGGATGTAGCACATCAGGCAATGCAAATTTAGTGCATGTAGAGAATATTTGTTAAGTATTCAATCTGAAAACCTTAGACCTTTCTTTTCTTATTCAACTAACAGAAAAAGATATTTTATGATCTAGGCATCCTCTGTTTTGGTAGACGTTGGGTGTCCTGGAAAAGACTTTGTATGACCTTATGTTGTACTGAAATATGTTTCAGATTTTGAGGCTTCTGGCACTACATAAGTGGATCAAGAAACACTGGTGTGTGAAGAGTTGAAATATGAGTTTGGAAGAAAGGACGTATTGAAAGGCAAAGTGAGCTGTCTAGAGTGGCACATGAGATGGAAGACAACAGCTAGAATAAGAATCAATATCTTAAGTTATACACAATGAAGTTATTTCAGGAGAAAAAGTTCACATGGGTCTTATTACAAGCCTAGCTATTTCAGACGTTATTTTTATTACTTTAATCCCAAAGGAACACGAAATTTGAAAAATACTGGTATTGATACAGTTTATCCTTTTAGAGACATGCCTTTGCTGCTGAAATCACCCTCTTGGTCAGGCTATATAATTTCAATGTCCAAATGGGTGGGAATCTTGCAGATACACCTCTGCTGGTGGGGCCAGTTAAAGACCTTTATATTAGTCTACCTGATGAATAAGTTGGATAATGGCTCTTGGACCAAGAACTGTCCAGGAATTGTTTATCAGTCAGAATGGGCTCTAGAACACTGTGTGCAGTTTGCAGAAAGAGATATAATTGAAGTGGAGGAATAAAGAAACAAAAGTCATCTTGTCTATGTACTTTCATGGCAAGGGAAATAGAGGGGCAGTTTATGTGGTGTGGGGTTCTGTTTGTCTGCCTGTTTTCAAAGCAGAGATCGTTCAATGGGCCTGACCCAAAGCCTCTCAGAAGCATAGACAGAATGCAGTATTTTTTGGTCCCAAAAATGAGGGATGTTTCTTAGCTGTGGCCGAAAAGACAGTAAGAAATGGAGAGAAAACAGACAGAACTAAGATCAAGATCTATTGGAAGGACCCTGCAGAGTAGGCTTTCTCTCTTGATTGTACAGAGAAAGGATAGATTTCTGTCTTATATTTCTGTAAGAAATGTTTCTTCCTTACCCACACTATGTGAAGGCAGCAGTGGGAATCTATTTTTATTTTCTTTTTTTTTTAGTATCCCAACACCATGATATCAACAAAGTAAAAAGAGAAATAGCAGCTGCCTGATTTTTCTGTATTTAAATCTTAAAGCATTAATATTGAAATTTAAATTTTTCTGTATCTAATCTTTAAGCAACTTTAATCTGAATGCAGAATAGCGGAAGATTTAAAATGATGGTGTGTCATAAACTTAGCATGTTTTATGTGCTATATATATTTATAAAGATATATACATATCCTGATTCTGCTTCTCTTTCAGATTTTTAAAGTTTTAATTTAGCATGTGAAACAATGTTGTGATAAATTCATTCTCTATAGATATATATATCAGCTGAAGAAGCAGCAGGTCCCTAACCCAGGCTCAGAGTTGGCCTTTCTCAATTTATAACGAATTCTTCATTCCCTCCTTGCTCCAAAGAGAACACTGAACATGGAAAGAGAACTTTGGCATATGTATTAGGCACATGATTCATTATCATATTCTAAATGGGGAGTGAGATAAATGTGGGAGACTCTGGGCTCACTCTCTGTTCTGTCCTCCCTACTGTTCTGCATTTACTCTATTGAAGGAGCACATCATGGGGAGGGTACCTCATTAAGTAGTGTTGTTCTGCATATATTTAAAAACATATTTGGATACCCCACCAATTTAAAAACCCCTCACAAATCAATGCACATCTTTAGAATTCAAACACCTCCTCAGTCTTTTAGACTTAAATGCAGAATGGCTAAAATAAACAACTAAAAATAATTTATTACCTGAATTTCTTTTCAGACACAGGCAAATACAACATGAGCTCAGACACTGGAAAACTTACACAGTTTGAACTCTCTTTAGTCCACTGATTCAGGACATAAAAACTGCATAACTGAAAAGAATTTTTTAAATTTTTTGAGTGTGCAATGTGTTGCATTGCATTCAGTGTGTTGGGAGTCCTGGAACGTGATGGAAATGCATTCAAAAATCCACTATAAATTAAAATCTACAAATGGGAAAATGTCATAGTTTTCAAATAAACTGCAATTACAAATAATAACTACACCATCATTTTATGACGCTATTTTATGGAATCTGTAATATTTCCTTGTGTGGGATGACTTTTTGATTAGAGACCAAGCATGTCGATAAAATCTTTGCTGGAGGATGAGTGCAGCTCTGGGGCCTCAGCGGGGAAGAAGTGTAGGTCTCAGGCCGTCCAGGGCTGTGGCTTCCCAGCTGGCAATCTCTGCAGGGACACCAAGTACAGAATCAACCTCTCACCCCTAGAGGTCTCCCCAGGTCAGAATTAAGAAACGACAGCAGAATAATGTATAAAATTTTATTTTTGACATTAGCTATTTTTATGTGTTTTACAGAGAAATGTATCATTAGCCTTTCAGATATTTGATGTAAACAAACTTTTTTCCAAATATACTAGTTTAAGCTGAATTATATGCTCATTTTTATAACTATGGCCATCATCTGTGGTAACAGTTTTTCAGAAAATCTTACATTTTAAGCATCTCAGGATACTTGCCTTTTTGTGGTAACATAATTAGTTGTTCATTATCTGTTGGGGTTTTGTTTTCAGTGAATCATTAGGATCACTCATTTCAAATCTAAATGTGAATGAAATATGTTTCAACTTCCTTTCCTGTCAAAGGTACATATAGCCTGATAGCTCATTAAAATTAAACAAGAATGCCACTGAGAACCTTAAAATTAATATTTTATTTCTTTTCAGTGTGTGAGAAGAATGTTAAGTATTTACATTGGATCAGAAATCAAACGAGGAGACAAATATTTAAGCCTGGAAAGGGCTCATTTGTTGTCATCAATGTTGGAAAGTGAAGATAATAGAAAATCTGTCACCATTTCAAAACAGTAGGAGAGACACAATTTATATTTGTTACTAGAAAGATCAATTTTTTTGGTGTTACATTGTACAAGAATTAAGTATAAGCATAGTGCTAGCATATTAAAAGCAATCCAATAATACTGATGTCTGTTTACTTTTCCTGTCTAATTAAGTCCAAACCCACAGCTGTCAGAAACATATCATTTAAGTCTATGGCCAAATTTAAATTTTTTCTTTCATGTTCTGTATGGTTCTCCAGGTTGCAGAAGCATTAAATACATGGTTCTACTCAGTTAGGTGGGACTCCTCATCTAGCTAATTTATTTGAATTTTCTTCATGTGTAGTATAAATGGTCATGGTTGTAGATATAGGAAGAGACCCATGCCTTGAATTTCTCAAGGTTTAGAAAACAGACTGGGAGAGGAGAGACTCTCAGTGTTTGTGAACCTTGGTATTTTAGCCCTACTTTCTAATCAATAGCTTAATAGCAACTACTGCAGCCTTGAGATCCCAAAGTGAAAGTTGGCATTTAACTAATCTAATCAGTTGAGAACATTTATATCCATGGAGTCAGAGCTATTACACTTACTGAAAAACAGAATATAGAGTTGGAGCAAGGGACACATCCATCATCAAGAGTTCTGTCTGAAGAAGGGCTTTGAATCTCACAAATGCATTATTGCTTTACATGGCAAACTTTATAGCTAAATAAAGACAAGTTTATTATATCATGGATTTTACTTACCAAGTGTTCTTCATAAGGTAAAGGAATTTATTTTTTTTTGGGGGGGCAGTGAGGGAGAGAGCCTTTTACTTAGTTTTTCAGAGTTTTTCTGACAAAGAAACAAGTACATCATTACTTTGTCTGAAACTCCACTGAGGTTTAGGGGCTCATAGGTAGTGTTGCTTCCCACACTTTTCCTTGATTAATTTTGATTTTATGCAGTGTGCAGAAAAAGGTTATCTTTTATTTTGTAGTTTAGCCAGCCTTTTTTTAAGGCTGGCTAAACTATAAGATGTAGTTTAGCCAGCCTTCTTTCCCAATGACCTGAAGAGTTCAGAGGAAAAGTACAAAACTTCATTTAATAAAATGAAGGCAAAGATCTTTTGGATTTTAATCTGGCTCTAGAAAGAAAAATTTAAGGATCTTAGCATCAGTCTTCTGTTAATATTGCAATGAAAGAAACTCTTTCGTATGTTCCACAGTACACCATTCTACTTATGGCGTTTTGGGGAGGGAGTGACGCACGAAACTTTATCTAGGCCATCTGTGTGTGTGCATTTGTTTTGGTAGAGGCTTTGTGTTTGTTTGGATTTTTGTGGGTATTTTTAGGTTAGTCATAAAGAAATCCTGGCAGGCATCAGGTTGTCTCAGCTATCACTAATCCAGTAGTATCACTACTTCATTTTTGTGTTCCTCACTCTATAATTTACCAAGCTAAAGATGCAAAAGTACTTTAGAACCTTATTAACTAGATAGCACTGATAGGCTCATTATACCTCCTTCTTTCAGCTAAACTCATGGGATAAAATATTAACAACACCAAAAAAAACCAAAAAGAGTACGAGCACTAAAACATACAAGTAATTTTTCAGTCAAATTATATCTATTGTGCAGATGTACATAAGATGTGCCCACTTATGAAATATTCTAATTTACTTAGCTGAAACAGGCTTGATTTCTGAGCAAACAGAGCTCAGAAAAGCTCACTTTTAAGCTAGACCTAAGAAAGAGAAGGGATATAAGTTTTAATTGAGTTAATACTATGTAGAACAACAGTCCTTCTGACAAATTCTCAAAACTTTCTTTTTATTTGTGTGTATTTCATATCCACTTGCTGATAAATTTTTTATTGCAAAAATAAATATATGTAAAGATTCATAGACATGGATTAATCTAATTCAAAATCAAATAGCATTTTACATACTCACATTATATTTTGTTGCTCTGAGGCAATAATTACACCACTGTTCCTTGCTACTTAGGAAAATATTATAATCCAAGAATTAATAGACTACATGTTGATTATAATTTCCTGGTTAGTAATGCCCATGCTGGTAAGAAGAATGCAAATATAATAAAATTCTCCTTCTCCAGTTGCAGCATACCAATTGGAGGCCTAATTTTTCAATTCAAAGAGAGTGGCAGAGCATGAGACAAATGAAACAGACAGAGGGGAGGTGTAAGGGCGTGGCCAAGGGCCAAGGGCCAACCACAGCCCAGGCTGGAGAGAAGCTTCTGGACCCTGGGCTGGGTCGGGGGATGACAGACACCTATAGGGAGGGGTGGACACCCAAGACAGGCAGGAGAGCTACAACACTGATTGGGAGAGAGAAAGAGAGAGAGCATGAGTGATGGGAGGTAACTCGCTCAACCATGAGGGGGCTGGCTGGGATAAACCAACTTTGAAACAGGGAGAGAGGGAGGGAATTGGAACCGACCATTGAACAGTACATACAACTGAACCCGTACAAAAATTGTAGATAAGGAAAAAACGCACGCACCGCAACAGGGATACAAGTTTTAATTGAGTTAATACTATGTAGAACAACAGTCCTTCTGACAAATTCTCAAAACTTTCTTTTTATTTGTGTGTATTTCATATCCACTTGCTGATAAATTTTTTATTGCAAAAATAAATATATGTAAAGATTCATAGACATGGATTAATCTAATTCAAAATCAAATAGCATTTTACATACTCACATTATATTTTGTTGCTCTGAGGCAATAATTACACCACTGTTCCTTGCTACTTAGGAAAATATTATAATCCAAGAATTAATAGACTACATGTTGATTATAATTTCCTGGTTAGTAATGCCCATGCTGGTAAGAAGAATGCAAATATAATAAAATTCTCCTTCTCCAGTTGCAGCATACCAATTGGAGGCCTAATTTTTCAATTCTCAGTGATAGATTTAGCCTGCTTTTGCCTTTTGTGTCCTGTGGAGAACAGGACAGAGTCTTTGTCTCATTTATAAGCTTTCTCATTCTATGCTACTTTATTTGCAGGGATTTTTGTTCAGTATTCTTTACTAGTGGGCCACAAAGTTAAAGGGTCAACAGATAGCATCAAATGAGGAAACCTGCTAGTTTAGCCAGTTCTAAGAGGAAAGTAACATTTTGATAGCCAGCAGCAATGTCTTATCTCTACCAGCTATTCTCCCACATCGTTTTATGTCAGCAAGTGCATATGTATAAGTCCTAAATAATCCTTTTCCCCTATCTCTCCAACATTTTTTGTGTCATGTGAATGACACAAAAAATTTCCTTCTTTCAACATTTCCTGGAAGATTTATCAGAAAATATCCTGTCCTAGGTCCTTTTGCCAACATTGCTCTGTTTACTGCTGCTTTCTGGAGATATATGCCACCCAAAATGTTCACTGGGATTTTCAAAAGGTTTTTTGCTGTTGTAACTGCGTTTGTCTAAAGTATAGCTGTTATGAATAAGAACATTTTGTATTCATCTTGCCATCACAGTCATTTAAAATGAATAAACAAAAATTCATTTGTCTATGTAATCATAGCTGCTGAATGTTTCTACAACACATTCTTGTTAATGGGCCGTTTAACCCATCAGAATCTTTCCTCATTTTCTTGGTGATGTGAGGTGATGTTTGTGAGTTTTTTTGCTTTTTTTAAATGTTATGATTGCTTTATATATTTTTTCTTTTTTAATTTTGTCATATAAGGTTTGTTTGGTTCATTTAAGGAAACTTCAATGCCCCTGTTAGATGTCAGGAACTCATTTTGGTTTGCTAATTACTCCAAATAGTTAATTTTTAATTTGAAATAGTCTATGTTATTTATTAGCCTTTGATCATTAGATGATCTCACAATCCCCAAACCAAATTTATCCTGTAAGTTCTGATACGTGTTAAGGACTATGCAGATTTTAGAGCCATGATTTATCTTTTCTACAGCAATTATTCAGAAATACTGCAACCTGTTGGCTTTTTCTCCACAGTCTCAAGCCATGTATTGACTTTTTCTGCTTCTTCCTGTGTGACTGCATGAATCTGGAGTCTGACACCTGAAAATTTTCCATTACTTCCTGCTGCTATATCTACTGAAAGTGTGCTTAATAGGAACGATATTAACAACTATAAAATAAAAATTTTTAGAGAAAAATTGTTCCAAAATCAACCAACCAGAATATATTTTAAAGTGCAAGTCACTTCTAGATTTAAGCTTGGAATCTCTTTGCCAATCATCCTATGTCTGTCTTACTTCTCTCTGAAGGGCACCAGTATAGGTTTCCAGCTGCTGGTGCAGAAGCATGGCACTCGCCTAACATGAAACCATTTCTTTAAGTTTATATAAAACACACCTGGACATTGTCCATTGCTCTGGAGTCTTTGCCTAGCTGTGTGAAAAGCAGAAAGATGGCAGAGGGACTCAAAAATGCTGACTGATTTCCAAGGATCACCTCCTCCAAGCTCAGGAGCAAGGCACTCCAACAAGGAAGTAATTCAGCAAAAATGCCAGGAGACCTTTAGGAATGGATAAGAAGCTGCTGAGAAAACTCAGAGCATAAAAGTTTTCAGGAGATGGAAGTGAGGACAGGTGCCCTGGGAGGAGTACTCAAAGTATATGGGAATATAGGAACAAGGTTAAGGAAGACAAGGCCCAGACAGAACTGAACATTGCAAGGGATATTAAGGATAAAAGAAGGTTTTCTTATAGAAGTGTTGAAAGCAAAAGAAAGATAAGGGATATGTGGGCCCTCTCCAGAAGGAAACAGTACACCTGGCTGTCCTGGACAAAGAGGAGGCTGAGGTTCTGAACATTTATGCCTCAGTTTTGACAGACCTCAATGGTGGGCCAATGTAAACCTCATGAGTTTCAACAAAGCAAAGTGCATTTATTTGGGTTATGGAAATGCCAGACACACCCACGGGCTGGGTAGAGAAGTGATTGAGAGCATCCCTGCAGACCAAGACTTGGGGGTGATGATCAATGAAAAACTCACCATGAGCTGGCAGAATGTGCTCACAACCCAGAAAACCAATGGAATTCTGGGCTGCACGCAAAGCAGCACAGGCAATAGGTCGAAGGAGGAGATTCTCCTCCCTCTACTTTGCTCTGATGAGACCCCACCAGGCGTACTGGGTATAGTTCTGGTGCCCCCCCAGCATAAGAAGGACATGGAACTATCAGAGCAAGTCCAGAGCAGGGTCATGAAGTTGACAAGAGCCCTGGAGCACTTCCCATATGAAGACAGGCTGAGAAAGTTGGAGCTGTTCAGGGTGGAGAAGAGGAGGTTAGGCGGAGACCTCATCGCAGTCTTCCAGAATGTCAAGTGGGCCTACAGGGAAGCCAGTGAGGGACACTCCATCAGGAACTGTAGCGATAGGATAAGGAGCAATGGATACAAATTGAAAGAGGGGAAATATAGGTTAGATATGTGGAAAAAATTATTTACTGTGAGAGTGATGGGACACAGGAACTGCTTACCCAGGGAGGTTGGGGATGCCTCAAACCCAAAAGTGTTCAAAGCCAGTTTAGATGATGCCTTGAGTGGACTGGTCTAGTGGGAGGTGGTCCTGTCCATAGCAGTGGGGGTTAGAACTAGATGATCATTATGGCCCACCCCATGCATTCATTCCAAACCTAAAGACCATGACAGGGCAGTGGAATGAAATGAGAAAGGAAGAAGAAAAGAGGAATTAGCCCTAGCTCTATAACAGCATCTTAATATGAGGAAAAGGAGGGAACACAGGGTCCATGTCTGTGTTCCAGTTGCTACTGCAGGGAAACTCAAGTGCTGTGGGACTGCAGCAGGTGTTTGTGCTGGTGTTTGGAGCATGGGGCCTGTAGCTCCCTGCTCTGCAAAGGGGCTTCATCCTATGTGCCATGATAAAAAATGTATTACACCTAAAAGATGTTTTGAGAATGCATACGATTTTTTCCTTGGGAGAGAGATAGCAAAAATCATGAAATTGGGTATTCAAAGTTTTTTTATAAATATTTACAAAGTTTCAGTGAAAAGAAATTAAGAAACAACAAAAAATGGCATAGTTAGGGGAAACTTGGTGATGGTGCTTTTCTGTGGTGGGGTAAAGAACTCTGTCAGTAACTTGAAAATACGAAAATATGCATGTGTTTTGAAACCCCTAGAAGAGAGGGCATAACAATAACTATACCAGAATGATACCTGAACTATGCCAGTATAAGATGATACATTAGTGACTTGTTTTGATGTATAAGTGAAGTCAAAATGATTTTTAAATCCATTCGTATTAGTATTTCAAAACCAAAAAGGAGGGGAAAAAAAGGAAAAAAGTATAAATGTGTTACAGGAAAGTACAGCTCATTTGTAGTTCTTACCCATTGCTTCTTTGAAAGGAATGGCCTAAGAATTATGTTGAACCTGAAAGTGAAAGCTACTGTATTTTATATCCCTTTCAGTGATAAGAACATCAGTCTATGAGCAGATGCCTATCATGCTTTGCCTTTTGCTATAAATATTTATCACTTAAATGTTGCCTGTATAATTTAAAAGACCAGTATAAAAGAGAGCAAGGCAGCAAATGAATGTGCGCAGCTTCAGCAGTAGGGTTAGTAAATAACATCATCCTCAACGTACAGATATGAAAACTGAGATGTTACAATCTTTCTTAGGTCATTGTCATATTATAGGAAGACACTGGAGCTAAAGCTGTTAATTTATAGATGTTTATCCAGGAAACTTAATGCACACATAAAAATATCATCAGATTTTACAAAGAAGGGATTTCATGTCTCTCCTGTTTCAAATGTTGGGCTACAGTGCAGTCAGGGATGCATTTTATGCATGACGTGAAGGAGCTGCATACATCTATTATGAAGAGACTTGGATGATCCACACATAAAAATATATTTATTCTGGAGTTACTCCCCACATGACAGTGCTTTTTCTGAATTTTAACATTTAGTGGGGAGAACTGCTTCCTGACAGCTGTGATCCTCAACAGATTGGGAGGGGCTGTTTGCTTTTGGAGGCTTTGTCTTTGTTTGGGGTTTGTTTGTTTGTTTGTAGTGAAATAGGACTGCTGGGCTGAAATTCTTAACTTCTTGGAGATCTTTATTTCCATATTTAGAATTATTTTAACAAACTGCTTCCTATTTAATATATTTAAAATGAAGAAATAATGAAAAACAGTCGTCAGTCACCCTTCCTTATTTCATCTTTTTTATTTTCTCTTAAGAGTTTAAGCATCATTTCAAAATGATGTATAATAAAAAAGGCTACTATAGTTGATGGATGAATTTTTTAGCCAGTGAAAAAGAATGAAATTCCTTTATACCTTAAAACTTGCTGTAAAATGTATAAATAATGAAATTTATTTAATTGAGAGCTAAATAATTAATATGTTCTTATTGTTCATCTTTACATGCATTTATAATAATGCAGAGATTTATAGTGTGGAAATTCTACTCTCGTCTTCTAATGTTTTTTCTTCTCTCTCCTTATTTGACTAAATTCTTTTAACTGAAAGACAGTCCGTTCAACAATAAATTATTAAAACTTTAATAAAGAGGAATTCTTTTTAGATATTTAAATGTATAAATCTCACTCATCTGACGTCTATTGTGTCATTTTGTTTGTGACATCAGGTTTGCTTGTTTGGAATTTCGTATTTCCAAACAGAAGCGAATGCAAGAGTTCTAATTCAAAGCATCAATCACAGAGAATGTACGTAACTTAATGTCACTGCTGAATCAGGCCATCAATTTATTGCTTTGTAAAAGCAATCAGCAAGCTATCAGGCAATAAAGTGTATGGGAGAAGTGCTTCTTTTGAGGTAGCACAGCCATTGACAATGATATACTGATAGAGAATAGCAACTATTTTACAGTGTAGTGTGCCTATTACTTGTTAAAAGCTCTGAGCTGTTCAACAGATGTGAAATATGTTTCTTATTATTATGGATCAATCTAGCTTGTTTAATAGCCTTGTATGGCACTTAGATACGCTGTCTTATTTAATGAGGTTATATTTGCACTCTCTGGCTCTTTCGTTTTTGTTGAAGGTATGACCTCAGTTTTCCACTCTGTTTTCCAAGAAACAATGGATACTCAGACAATGGTTTTTTTTTACTTGCTTATTATGGCAAGTGTTACAGAGCAAACTGCAGAGCCATTCAAACCCTGTTATTGTACCAAAATAACAAATATTTTTTACACTGTGCTAAAAAGATTAAATGGATTTCTTCACAGATGCCTAAAATGCATGCCTTTAGCTTTTTATTGTTGTGAGTTGGTTTTTTTCTTCTTCCTTACTTCCATGTCCCATGTTCCAGGTTTTCTTGTGATAAAAAAGAGCTAGAAGGAATAGGATAGCATATAGTCAGCTTGCCTGATTTGTGCTGATGAGGTTCATATGTTATGTTGGTATAGTGAACCCTGCAACTGTTATCTGCTCTAGACAGGAGGTCTAAAACTAACAATCTCATCTGTGTCATCCATGCTGGGAAAAGCTGATGTGGCCTCAGGGACAATGAACTGTTAGAAATAAAGCTTTAAAAGTCTTTGCTACTCTTGATGTGTCCTAAAGGATTGCTGTGGTAGTTGGTACCACACAGTTAAATTTACTAGCTTGCTACCAGAAGTTTTGATGAGATTTCCAGCAGAATTTTTAATCACTTAACCTTTCCAATTGCATTAAGATGAGCTGTCAGGGGTCTCCTTTCATAATGCTTAATAAAGCCTCCTCTGTCTCCACACTTTCTTTACCTTTAAAGCTCCAATAAATTCCTGGAACTCTTTTGTTACCTGGGGAATTTGTAGCCCTATGTTCATACCATACCTTATTTGCCTAAATGCACAATTAAAAATATTAAATGACTGTGGATTAACACACTGTTCTGTGCTATCTTTTCATATGATTTTGGCATTTCTAGACTAATTAAAAGTTCATAATTACATATAAATCAAGTATTTTCCTGTATAACCATTTAATATATGAGTTTGTTGTCTTTTTTTAACCGTGTTCTAAAAAAGTGTATATTCAACTTTCATTTACAAAACATAAATTAAATAAGCATCACAAAGTTACTTTGAAGATAAACAGTGTGCTTGTTAAATTAATGAAAGAATGAAACCTGAAGAATTAACATGGTAACACCGTTTTATGGTAACGTAGTGATGGGTGACAGACCAGGAGTAGGAGCCACCAATCCTCAGTATAAGCCCTTCTCCTCAGTTACAAACAGTTTTTAAATACACTCTTTATCATTCAAGCTCTTTCTTATGGTACAAGAGGTGGCTTGGCCAACAGTTTTGACATATTGTTCTGTCTCTCTCAAGAAGCTCCTGCAATTTTCCATTGAAATGCGTTGAAATGGAAATGCTCTGTTCAAATTGTTATTTTTTTCTTACTTAAAGAAATTTGCATAATACCATATAACTATCTGAGGGAAAGTACAATCAAATAGATGCATTTCAATTTTGCTGCTTAAAGTGATGGTTGTCTTTGATTTCCATGCAATGTCACTCATCGTGTTTTTGCCATTTCTGTAAGAAATTTGGTGGTGTCTTGTACAAATTACTTTCTTCATGGCTGTTGCCCAATTCTCTAATCCTTCAGGATGGAATCTCATATTTTGAGGTTTTTTACCATCCTGTAAAAAAATTTCCAATGAACTCAGGACTAGAAAATACCTCTATTGTTATAACATGGATGTTCCATAAATAAAGGTAATGAAAATTAAATTTCCTACATCCTTCTTTATACATGTGAAATTACATGACATTATACTACTTGAACATCTGCTTTATAAAACTCTAATCAAGACACTGAAAAAATTAGCCAAAAACTAGGCAATTTTAAAAGCAAGTTGTTTTTTTTTCTTTTCTTATCCAATTTACCTGAAAGTAGGTCCTTCTTCCACCATTGAGTTCTCTGTAATTGCCTTTTTTTAAGGAAGAACTTACATAAAATAAAGTACATCATTTCATGGGTGACTATGAACTGGCAAAAAAGAAATTTTAGAAATTAGTTCTCATTGAATAGATTCTTTGTTTTTACAATACCTCCAGTTTGTACTAAAATTTCTAATTGTTAGATAGGTAACAAATTAAAGTAAATAATAGCTCCAAAAAGTTTCAATACAGGACACTTTGTGGTCTTGAACAGATGAGTCTGATTTTGAAAACAATTCAGGCATTTTTAAAAGTTATTGCTCAATTTGTTCATGACTTTCTGGAATGAAATGGTTTTATCATGAAGTATGCTGGCTGAAACAAGTGCATTAAATACTGTGGCTTAATGTCAGTAAACCTCCTGCAATGAAGGGGAAGTTATACAGGAAAGTCTTAAGAAATATGTTTCAAAATGCTCTTTCTAAACCTCTCAATAAAATGGGCAGCACGCTTCCAGCAGTCCCAGGGGGTGGCTAGCTGCAGCAGCAGGCGATAGCTCTGGTGTAGAGACAAGCCTGGCAGGCTAGCCACCTGAGGATGTGACCCCTTGCGTCAAGGCAGTGGGCTTCACACCTCGACCCTCGGATGAGGGACAGAGAAGGCCGCCAGCCAGTCAGCGAGTAGTGAAGAAGGAGGCAGCAGACCACCTCAGCAGAACAGGGTTGGTTTATTAACTGAAGAACAGGGAGGCGAACTGGGGAGCGGCTGAGGGAGTCTGCCCAAAGAGGTACAGTGCACAGAGTTTAAATACAGGGTAGGATGACCCCTACCGAGCGAAAGTGATTGGACATCCAAAGAGAGTGGCAGAGCATGAGACAAATGAAACAGACAGAGGGGAGGTGTAAGGGCGTGGCCAAGGGCCAAGGGCCAACCACAGCCCAGGCTGGAGAGAAGCTTCTGGACCCTGGGCTGGGTCGGGGGATGACAGACACCTATAGGGAGGGGTGGACACCCAAGACAGGCAGGAGAGCTACAACACTGATTGGGAGAGAGAAAGAGAGAGAGCATGAGTGATGGGAGGTAACTCGCTCAACCATGAGGGGGCTGGCTGGGATAAACCAACTTTGAAACAGGGGGAGAGGGAGGGAATTGGAACCGACCATTGAACAGTACATACAACTGAACCCGTACAAAAATTGTAGATAAGGAAAAAACGCACGCACCGCAACAGGGATACAAGTTTTAATTGAGTTAATACTATGTAGAACAACAGTCCTTCTGACAAATTCTCAAAACTTTCTTTTTATTTGTGTGTATTTCATATCCACTTGCTGATAAATTTTTTATTGCAAAAATAAATATATGTAAAGATTCATAGACATGGATTAATCTAATTCAAAATCAAATAGCATTTTACATACTCACATTATATTTTGTTGCTCTGAGGCAATAATTACACCACTGTTCCTTGCTACTTAGGAAAATATTATAATCCAAGAATTAACAGACTACATGTTGATTATAATTTCCTGGTTAGTAATGCCCATGCTGGTAAGAAGAATGCAAATATAATAAAATTCTCCTTCTCCAGTTGCAGCATACCAATTGGAGGCCTAATTTTTCAATTCTCAGTGATAGATTTAGCCTGCTTTTGCCTTTTGTGTCCTGTGGAGAACAGGACAGAGTCTTTGTCTCATTTATAAGCTTTCTCATTCTATGCTACTTTATTTGCAGGGATTTTTGTTCAGTGTTCTTTACTAGTGGGCCACAAAGTTAAAGGGTCAACAGATAGCATCAAATGAGGAAACCTGCTAGTTTAGCCAGTTCTAAGAGGAAAGTAACATTTTGATAGCCAGCAGCAATGTCTTATCTCTACCAGCTATTCTCCCACATCGTTTTATGTCAGCAAGTGCATATGTATAAGTCCTAAATAATCCTTTTCCCCTATCTCTCCAACATTTTTTGTGTCATGTGAATGACACAAAAAATTTCCTTCTTTCAACATTTCCTGGAAGATTTATCAGAAAATATCCTGTCCTAGGTCCTTTTGCCAACATTGCTCTGTTTACTGCTGCTTTCTGGAGATATATGCCACCCAAAATGTTCACTGGGATTTTCAAAAGGTTTTTTGCTGTTGTAACTGCGTTTGTCTAAAGTATAGCTGTTATGAATAAGAACATTTTGTATTCATCTTGCCATCACAGTCATTTAAAATGAATAAACAAAAATTCATTTGTCTATGTAATCATAGCTGCTGAATGTTTCTACAACACATTCTTGTTAATGGGCCGTTTAACCCATCAGAATCTTTCCTCATTTTCTTGGTGATGTGAGGTGATGTTTGTGAGTTTTTTTGCTTTTTTTAAATGTTATGATTGCTTTATATATTTTTTCTTTTTTAATTTTGTCATATAAGGTTTGTTTGGTTCATTTAAGGAAACTTCAATGCCCCTGTTAGATGTCAGGAACTCATTTTGGTTTGCTAATTACTCCAAATAGTTAATTTTTAATTTGAAATAGTCTATGTTATTTATTAGCCTTTGATCATTAGATGATCTCACAATCCCCAAACCAAATTTATCCTGTAAGTTCTGATACGTGTTAAGGACTATGCAGATTTTAGAGCCATGATTTATCTTTTCTACAGCAATTATTCAGAAATACTGCAACCTGTTGGCTTTTTCTCCACAGTCTCAAGCCATGTATTGACTTTTTCTGCTTCTTCCTGTGTGACTGCATGAATCTGGAGTCTGACACCTGAAAATTTTCCATTACTTCCTGCTGCTATATCTACTGAAAGTGTGCTTAATAGGAACGATATTAACAACTATAAAATAAAAATTTTTAGAGAAAAATTGTTCCAAAATCAACCAACCAGAATATATTTTAAAGTGCAAGTCACTTCTAGATTTAAGCTTGGAATCTCTTTGCCAATCATCCTATGTCTGTCTTACTTCTCTCTGAAGGGCACCAGTATAGGTTTCCAGCTGCTGGTGCAGAAGCATGGCACTCGCCTAACATGAAACCATTTCTTTAAGTTTATATAAAACACACCTGGACATTGTCCATTGCTCTGGAGTCTTTGCCTAGCTGTGTGAAAAGCAGAAAGATGGCAGAGGGACTCAAAAATGCTGACTGATTTCCAAGGATCACCTCCTCCAAGCTCAGGAGCAAGGCACTCCAACAAGGAAGTAATTCAGCAAAAATGCCAGGAGACCTTTAGGAATGGATAAGAAGCTGCTGAGAAAACTCAGAGCATAAAAGTTTTCAGGAGATGGAAGTGAGGACAGGTGCCCTGGGAGGAGTACTCAAAGTATATGGGAATATAGGAACAAGGTTAAGGAAGACAAGGCCCAGACAGAACTGAACATTGCAAGGGATATTAAGGATAAAAGAAGGTTTTCTTATAGAAGTGTTGAAAGCAAAAGAAAGATAAGGGATATGTGGGCCCTCTCCAGAAGGAAACAGTACACCTGGCTGTCCTGGACAAAGAGGAGGCTGAGGTTCTGAACATTTATGCCTCAGTTTTGACAGACCTCAATGGTGGGCCAATGTAAACCTCATGAGTTTCAACAAAGCAAAGTGCATTTATTTGGGTTATGGAAATGCCAGACACACCCACGGGCTGGGTAGAGAAGTGATTGAGAGCATCCCTGCAGACCAAGACTTGGGGGTGATGATCAATGAAAAACTCACCATGAGCTGGCAGAACGTGCTCACAACCCAGAAAACCAATGGAATTCTGGGCTGCACGCAAAGCAGCACAGGCAATAGGTCGAAGGAGGAGATTCTCCTCCCTCTACTTTGCTCTGGTGAGACCCCACCAGGCGTACTGGGTATAGTTCTGGTGCCCCCCCAGCATAAGAAGGACATGGAACTATCAGAGCAAGTCCAGAGCAGGGTCATGAAGTTGACAAGAGCCCTGGAGCACTTCCCATATGAAGACAGGCTGAGAAAGTTGGAGCTGTTCAGGGTGGAGAAGAGGAGGTTAGGCGGAGACCTCATCGCAGTCTTCCAGAATGTCAAGTGGGCCTACAGGGAAGCCAGTGAGGGACACTCCATCAGGAACTGTAGCGACAGGATAAGGAGCAATGGATACAAATTGAAAGAGGGGAAATATAGGTTAGATATGTGGAAAAAATTATTTACTGTGAGAGTGATGGGACACAGGAACTGCTTACCCAGGGAGGTTGGGGATGCCTCAAACCCAAAAGTGTTCAAAGCCAGTTTAGATGATGCCTTGAGTGGACTGGTCTAGTGGGAGGTGGTCCTGTCCATAGCAGTGGGGGTTAGAACTAGATGATCATTATGGCCCACCCCATGCATTCATTCCAAACCTAAAGACCATGACAGGGCAGTGGAATGAAATGAGAAAGGAAGAAGAAAAGAGGAATTAGCCCTAGCTCTATAACAGCATCTTAATATGAGGAAAAGGAGGGAACACAGGGTCCATGTCTGTGTTCCAGTTGCTACTGCAGGGAAACTCAAGTGCTGTGGGACTGCAGCAGGTGTTTGTGCTGGTGTTTGGAGCATGGGGCCTGTAGCTCCCTGCTCTGCAAAGGGGCTTCATCCTATGTGCCATGATAAAAAATGTATTACACCTAAAAGATGTTTTGAGAATGCATACGATTTTTTCCTTGGGAGAGAGATAGCAAAAATCATGAAATTGGGTATTCAAAGTTTTTTTATAAATATTTACAAAGTTTCAGTGAAAAGAAATTAAGAAACAACAAAAAATGGCATAGTTAGGGGAAACTTGGTGATGGTGCTTTTCTGTGGTGGGGTAAAGAACTCTGTCAGTAACTTGAAAATACGAAAATATGCATGTGTTTTGAAACCCCTAGAAGAGAGGGCATAACAATAACTATACCAGAATGATACCTGAACTATGCCAGTATAAGATGATACATTAGTGACTTGTTTTGATGTATAAGTGAAGTCAAAATGATTTTTAAATCCATTCGTATTAGTATTTCAAAACCAAAAAGGAGGGGAAAAAAAGGAAAAAAGTATAAATGTGTTACAGGAAAGTACAGCTCATTTGTAGTTCTTACCCATTGCTTCTTTGAAAGGAATGGCCTAAGAATTATGTTGAACCTGAAAGTGAAAGCTACTGTATTTTATATCCCTTTCAGTGATAAGAACATCAGTCTATGAGCAGATGCCTATCATGCTTTGCCTTTTGCTATAAATATTTATCACTTAAATGTTGCCTGTATAATTTAAAAGACCAGTATAAAAGAGAGCAAGGCAGCAAATGAATGTGCGCAGCTTCAGCAGTAGGGTTAGTAAATAACATCATCCTCAACTTACAGATATGAAAACTGAGATGTTACAATCTTTCTTAGGTCATTGTCATATTAAAGGAAGACACTGGAGCTAAAGCTGTTAATTTATAGATGTTTATCCAGGAAACTTAATGCACACATAAAAATATCATCAGATTTTACAAAGAAGGGATTTCATGTCTCTCCTGTTTCAAATGTTGGGCTACAGTGCAGTCAGGGATGCATTTTATGCATGACGTGAAGGAGCTGCATACATCTATTATGAAGAGACTTGGATGATCCACACATAAAAATATATTTATTCTGGAGTTACTCCCCACATGACAGTGCTTTTTCTGAATTTTAACATTTAGTGGGGAGAACTGCTTCCTGACAGCTGTGATCCTCAACAGATTGGGAGGGGCTGTTTGCTTTTGGAGGCTTTGTCTTTGTTTGGGGTTTGTTTGTTTGTTTGTAGTGAAATAGGACTGCTGGGCTGAAATTCTTAACTTCTTGGAGATCTTTATTTCCATATTTAGAATTATTTTAACAAACTGCTTCCTATTTAATATATTTAAAATGAAGAAATAATGAAAAACAGTCGTCAGTCACCCTTCCTTATTTCATCTTTTTTATTTTCTCTTAAGAGTTTAAGCATCATTTCAAAATGATGTATAATAAAAAAGGCTACTATAGTTGATGGATGAATTTTTTAGCCAGTGAAAAAGAATGAAATTCCTTTATACCTTAAAACTTGCTGTAAAATGTATAAATAATGAAATTTATTTAATTGAGAGCTAAATAATTAATATGTTCTTATTGTTCATCTTTACATGCATTTATAATAATGCAGAGATTTATAGTGTGGAAATTCTACTCTCGTCTTCTAATGTTTTTTCTTCTCTCTCCTTATTTGACTAAATTCTTTTAACTGAAAGACAGTCCGTTCAACAATAAATTATGAAAACTTTAATAAAGAGGAATTCTTTTTAGATATTTAAATGTATAAATCTCACTCATCTGACGTCTATTGTGTCATTTTGTTTGTGACATCAGGTTTGCTTGTTTGGAATTTCGTATTTCCAAACAGAAGCGAATGCAAGAGTTCTAATTCAAAGCATCAATCACAGAGAATGTACGTAACTTAATGTCACTGCTGAATCAGGCCATCAATTTATTGCTTTGTAAAAGCAATCAGCAAGCTATCAGGCAATAAAGTGTATGGGAGAAGTGCTTCTTTTGAGGTAGCACAGCCATTGACAATGATATACTGATAGAGAATAGCAACTATTTTACAGTGTAGTGTGCCTATTACTTGTTAAAAGCTCTGAGCTGTTCAACAGATGTGAAATATGTTTCTTATTATTATGGATCAATCTAGCTTGTTTAATAGCCTTGTATGGCACTTAGATACGCTGTCTTATTTAATGAGGTTATATTTGCACTCTCTGGCTCTTTCGTTTTTGTTGAAGGTATGACCTCAGTTTTCCACTCTGTTTTCCAAGAAACAATGGATACTCAGACAATGGTTTTTTTTTACTTGCTTATTATGGCAAGTGTTACAGAGCAAACTGCAGAGCCATTCAAACCCTGTTATTGTACCAAAATAACAAATATTTTTTACACTGTGCTAAAAAGATTAAATGGATTTCTTCACAGATGCCTAAAATGCATGCCTTTAGCTTTTTATTGTTGTGAGTTGGTTTTTTTCTTCTTCCTTACTTCCATGTCCCATGTTCCAGGTTTTCTTGTGATAAAAAAGAGCTAGAAGGAATAGGATAGCATATAGTCAGCTTGCCTGATTTGTGCTGATGAGGTTCATATGTTATGTTGGTATAGTGAACCCTGCAACTGTTATCTGCTCTAGACAGGAGGTCTAAAACTAACAATCTCATCTGTGTCATCCATGCTGGGAAAAGCTGATGTGGCCTCAGGGACAATGAACTGTTAGAAATAAAGCTTTAAAAGTCTTTGCTACTCTTGATGTGTCCTAAAGGATTGCTGTGGTAGTTGGTACCACACAGTTAAATTTACTAGCTTGCTACCAGAAGTTTTGATGAGATTTCCAGCAGAATTTTTAATCACTTAACCTTTCCAATTGCATTAAGATGAGCTGTCAGGGGTCTCCTTTCATAATGCTTAATAAAGCCTCCTCTGTCTCCACACTTTCTTTACCTTTAAAGCTCCAATAAATTCCTGGAACTCTTTTGTTACCTGGGGAATTTGTAGCCCTATGTTCATACCATACCTTATTTGCCTAAATGCACAATTAAAAATATTAAATGACTGTGGATTAACACACTGTTCTGTGCTATCTTTTCATATGATTTTGGCATTTCTAGACTAATTAAAAGTTCATAATTACATATAAATCAAGTATTTTCCTGTATAACCATTTAATATATGAGTTTGTTGTCTTTTTTTAACTGAGTTCTAAAAAAGTGTATATTCAACTTTCATTTACAAAACATAAATTAAATAAGCATCACAAAGTTACTTTGAAGATAAACAGTGTGCTTGTTAAATTAATGAAAGAATGAAACCTGAAGAATTAACATGGTAACACCGTTTTATGGTAACGTAGTGATGGGTGACAGACCAGGAGTAGGAGCCACCAATCCTCAGTATAAGCCCTTCTCCTCAGTTACAAACAGTTTTTAAATACACTCTTTATCATTCAAGCTCTTTCTTATGGTACAAGAGGTGGCTTGGCCAACAGTTTTGACATATTGTTCTGTCTCTCTCAAGAAGCTCCTGCAATTTTCCATTGAAATGCGTTGAAATGGAAATGCTCTGTTCAAATTGTTATTTTTTTCTTACTTAAAGAAATTTGCATAATACCATATAACTATCTGAGGGAAAGTACAATCAAATAGATGCATTTCAATTTTGCTGCTTAAAGTGATGGTTGTCTTTGATTTCCATGCAATGTCACTCATCGTGTTTTTGCCATTTCTGTAAGAAATTTGGTGGTGTCTTGTACAAATTACTTTCTTCATGGCTGTTGCCCAATTCTCTAATCCTTCAGGATGGAATCTCATATTTTGAGGTTTTTTACCATCCTGTAAAAAAATTTCCAATGAACTCAGGACTAGAAAATACCTCTATTGTTATAACATGGATGTTCCATAAATAAAGGTAATGAAAATTAAATTTCCTACATCCTTCTTTATACATGTGAAATTACATGACATTATACTACTTGAACATCTGCTTTATAAAACTCTAATCAAGACACTGAAAAAATTAGCCAAAAACTAGGCAATTTTAAAAGCAAGTTGGTTTTTTTTCTTTTCTTATCCAATTTACCTGAAAGTAGGTCCTTCTTCCACCATTGAGTTCTCTGTAATTGCCTTTTTTTAAGGAAGAACTTACATAAAATAAAGTACATCATTTCATGGGTGACTATGAACTGGCAAAAAAGAAATTTTAGAAATTAGTTCTCATTGAATAGATTCTTTGTTTTTACAATACCTCCAGTTTGTACTAAAATTTCTAATTGTTAGATAGGTAACAAATTAAAGTAAATAATAGCTCCAAAAAGTTTCAATACAGGACACTTTGTGGTCTTGAACAGATGAGTCTGATTTTGAAAACAATTCAGGCATTTTTAAAAGTTATTGCTCAATTTGTTCATGACTTTCTGGAATGAAATGGTTTTATCATGAAGTATGCTGGCTGAAACAAGTGCATTAAATACTGTGGCTTAATGTCAGTAAACCTCCTGCAATGAAGGGGAAGTTATACAGGAAAGTCTTTAAGAAATATGTTTCAAAATGCTCTTTCTAAACCTCTCAATACAATTATGAGATGTGATTCTTTGACCCTCCATAGACTTGGCATTCAATTAAATTTTAATCCATTTGTTAAAAAAAAAAAAACCAAAATTTTTAATTGGCCTCTATGGGATATCAACAGTTTTGTTTCTGTGATGTTTAACTGCAACACTTATGTTTCTGCTTGATGTCACAAGGTCAGCTAAATTCACACTGAACATCTTTTAGCTTCTTATGTGTTCAAAAATCTTGTTAAAAACTCAAGCATTCTTTTAATATAGTGTTGTTTGAAACTTCCATAATGAACATGCTTTACAGAAAAGATTAAGAAGCAGATTTTTTGAGAAATAAAGAGGGACATGTATTGTTCATCTCTGGTATTATCCTTTTAAAATCTTAATTTTCCATTTTTTTCTATTTTCAAGAGCATTAAATGACATACAAAAGTGATTGTGTTTCAAGAATAACAATGCCCACAAAGCACTCTAACAGGAGGATTTAGTACCAATGACAATTTAATATTTGTGTACATTTATCCTGTAAATACATACTGACCCTTCTTGCCTGTTCATCTTTACTAAACACTAAAATTTAACAGGGTATGCATTTTTAGTGTCAGAATTTGGGAATCTTTCCCTTTTTAATGTTTTGTTGACCATAAGCCCCACTATAAGAAAAACAGTGAGTATAGAAGTGGTTCTCCATTCTGATAAAGTCATCTAGACCACTTTTAACTTGAGGATTCATTTAAAAAATAGTTTTACTCAACACCTGCACTTTCTTAAGGAGAAGCCAGGAAAGTTTGAATGTTTGTCCAAACATTTTTTTGCTTGTTACACTTTTGTCATAAGGCTCAAGATTGTAGCTTCTTTTCTTGTGTGTAGAAAACTTAATCACCTCTTTATTAAAATTAGATAAGAGGTTTGTAGCTTGGAATATTTGTTCAATTTAGAAATCTCTTTTTAAAGAGGGATTAACTTCCTGTTATCACAGATACTCCTCAGCAAATGCTTGATACTCTATTTACTTTGTATCTTTTTAAAAAAAGTCCTCTATTAAACAAATACAAGTAGATTTGTTTGCTCTAAAACGCACTACCATTACTATACCTGATACCTGTGCAACGGAAACAGGAAAAAAGAAAACTTTAAATAGCTATTTTCTCCTCTGAAAAAAAAATACTATTCCATTAAGAAACTTGAAACAAAACAAAAACATGCTGTATGTACTTTCAGCACAATCAGAGGGAGATTGTGTGTAACATTTAAATTGTTGAAGAATCATTTGCTGATACAGGTCAGCAGAGAAAAAGTTGTACAGTATTTATATTTTTTTACTCAACTTTTAACAGTTTCACAAGGTTTATTTTGCAGCACTAAGACACGCTAAGCATTAAGACACTGTACTCATCAACTATATGAGCAGGTGATTTTCGTAATGCTTTCTAGAACTTGTGGCTGTATCACAGTGAAACTTTCCTTATGCCTCTGTGATTTGTGTTTACTCTTTTTCCATGACTGAAATTTCTGAGATGTGTAATTGTCCATTAGATTCATATACCTTACACACGTTGTACTTTCATACACAATTTTTCAGATTTCTGGATAGAAACCCCTCTTTGAAGATAATTTATATATGAAGTACACTGTTGTATAACAGTAGACTTGAGTGACTTAGAAAGATGTGATGTGATGCCACAGCTGTCACAGCCCTAAACAGCTTCTATGCCTCATAATAAATGACTACTATATTTAAAGTCAAAATAATTATACGCCTGAGAAAATGGCCTGTGGTAAACAAACTTCTATGGCACACAGAGAAAAGCAGATGTCTAGTTAGAAAATTAAAATTTCATACCTAGTATGCTAGATAGTCACAAGTCTGTCTTTACCACTTTGCCACAAAATTATAATGTACTCACCTTAAGATTGTTTTTCACAGGCTTGGGAGTCAATGCATTTTTCCTAGGGAGGTTCATATATAGGAAAGTTATTTTTCACATTTTCCTTAATCATTTGTAATTACAATTCACTTGTGAACAAAATGTCTGCATCTTCTATCTCTATTTTACTAAATCATGGGTATATGATGTAGATGACATTAAAATGTATGGTGGTTGCTTCTAGATTGATGTTTAAGGTTCAACTTTCTTAAGAACACCTCTGTAATAGAGTATTAGAAGTGATATTTTAGTTCTTTGGCTTTTCATTCCTCACATTGCTTTCCTGAGTAAGTCACTTTCCTCAGAATAACTGCTTTTTAACAACTAAGTTACCAATTATTTGATTGGGACTGACAGAGGCAGGTAAACCAAGACTAGATCTATTTGTGAGTTCTTAATTTACTAGAGGTGTAATTGTAATTGAAGATAGACACAGCTTTAGTAGTTACAGGGGTTTGTAGCATTTCAAAGGTAATTACTTCTTTGAAAAAAATGTTCATGAGTGAAATTTGTGTTACTGCAAGGTCCCTCTTAATTAATGTATCTACTTTATTCTACAAGGATTTCTTCTCTGTCCACAAGATTGATTTGAAGACCAACATCTGCTTAAACAATTTGCTCTAGAGAGAAGACAAGCAGTCACTCAAAGCTATTATGAGAACTAGCAGAAATTTAGCAAAGAGAATATATAAATGGTGCTGGAAGTAAACTCGGGGTGTTTTTGTTGGGTTATTTTTTGTTTGTTTTGGGGTTTTTTGTTTGTTTTGGTTTTGTTTGTTGGGTTTTTTTACAAAATGCAATTACAAAGAATCTAAGAAAGTCTTGTTGGAGATGGCTTTTTGTGTTTAGAGCAGGAATATTACCTTCTTAAAATGGGGTCCATATTTACCTGACCCTTACAGCACTCTGAGATGATGATTTTATTATTTAGTGGAAGCCAGATTCTTTTGGTAGATTTAGCTTCCTCTTAGTTGTGTTGTGTGCAGAATTCCTCATTCTCACAAGACACCACAGAGTTGTGGAGCTCCGTTCTTCTACTGAGGTATCATGAGTTGAGGATGTAGGAGCCAACAACTCTGTATCATACACAACAGCACTAGCTGATTTTAAAAGATCTGATGAAATCTGTTAGAGCTTTCTTAACAGATTTGTAAAATAGCATGTTTTTCCCTAGCCCAAAATGTCAAAACTCTCACAGGCTGATAGAGTGATGGAGTTTAAATGTACTTTTAATTTTCTAAATCAATTTTGTTTGAAATTACTTTTAGATTAAGTTTTCATGTGGGTGTGGTAGAGCAGTACTCCAATGGTAGTTAGTCCTCATGATGCAGAACTCTAATGCAAGGACAAGCAGCTGGACCCTGACATGGGAAAAGCTAAAATGATGTTTAGCAACCGGGGTGGCCAGTGGAACCATGGTTCCCACTTGACTTGATGGCTCTGTTCCTGTTCGAGGCCAGTTCCCATTAGAAATCACTCTTAAATTCACAATTCTTATCAATTAATTAAGAGTTCAAAAGGTTCACAGTATTATGGCTTTTGTTCTTAATGCTTAAATTCAAATCAACAGTGACACTAGTGAGACTTGACTATATAACAAATTGCATGTAATCTATCTTCCCCCATTTCCCAGCCTTCATCAGAAAAAATACTAGGCACTTAATGTATACTTCTGTGAACATTTATATGTTATGATAACACCAAAACTTACATTCCATTAGTGAGTAGACTGAGTATTTCCTTATTTTTTTAACCATCCATTCCTTCATAATGTGGGGAACATCTCAATCTTTCTTTTTATAATCACAGACAAACACACGTTTTGTTAGTTTTTTTCAGGAAATAAAAGTGCTTGTATTTGCTGAACCAATGATATTTATCTTACATCAATGAAACCCATTCAAAATTTCCTGTACCATTAGTTCAGTAGACAATATTTGTGGTTTTATCCTCTACCCCACAAAGAATGCCTAAGAGTACTCTTAAATCATGATCGTACTAAAAGTATTTTAAATAAATAAATAAAGCATAGGGGGAAAAAAAAGGAAAGTGTTTGAGCCTTATTTTCACCTAATGTCTTTGGGTAAAGGAAGATATCTCATTTTTCTAAGCTGTTGTAGGAGACATCCATCACAACCCTGTAGAAACCACAGAATTGTTGGGAATTAAGTGTTAACAGTCTTCTCTTCATAGACAAGGGTCCTTGTCTACTTTGTGACTGTCTGTGGTAGCACAGGTAAGATGTATTATGATATTATGAAACACATAATTGTAATGTAAGATTAGATAATGATCATTAAAGTCTATAGCATTTTTACAACTGCTTGCATCTACATGATTTTCCTGGTTCCTTGGGTGTTGTTTTTTTGGTTTGGGTGGATGGTTTTGGTTTTGTTTGTTTTTGTTTTTTAAATTCTGTATCCTTACAGCATTGAAAATGTTTGTTGCACAGCCATAAGACAAACAGCACTTGAACATTCTTCATGAAATATTTTGTCATTATGTTCTGAGTTACATGATGGCAATCTAAATCTAACTAACTAAAAGTCTTTTTTCATTTCCAGCTGGTATTGTAAGAAAGGATATTACATCACCATCACCACCTTGATTTGCAGGAAGTCAGACTTATGTTTTCCTGTTGCTCAAACCTTATGACTGTCATCCTGACTTCAACCTGGTGTTAGGCATTGCAGAAGATCTTCTAGAAAGGCTGCTGTCATGCTGTATTCTGCTCTCCATTCTTCCCACACTGTAAGACTGTGCGTTTACTATCATGGACTCTTCTGTGTTCCTCTACCATGCATGTTCTGTGTGTGGACATTGCTTTATCAACCGTTCATGTGGGACCTAACAAACGAATCATTGAACTTTTGGTCTCTATTAAATTGTAAATAACTGAACGCCTTAAAGAAGTTTGTAGTGCAGCATTGTGTAAAATGAAATTAAATTCAACAGTATAGATTTCTTCATGCTGCCTTTTTTACCTAAAGGATTCCTTTTTAAGGTCAGTCACTCTCTAACAAATTGCAAGCCTGGAGAAGGAGAACTTCTTGCACTAGATTTTTAGATGCCAACATAGTTTACTTTGATGACTGTTTCTCTTCTCCTTCTCTCAGCTCTTGAGTTGAAATTGCTCACTCTGAAAAACATTTGTCATTGACTGCAAAAGAACTTTTCCTGGCCTTTTTGTCCATCATCTCCCATTCAGGGGAATCACATCTATTAAGTACTGCTCTGATTCTTTGACATTCAATTCTAAAATCACACTTTTTTTTTTTCTCTTGATTTGTTTATAACTGAGCTTTGGAAGATTGTGTTAAAATTATTAAGGTGTATTAGACATGAAGAGCTTATTTGGGGAACAATGACAAAGATAAATCTGATTCTGTTGCATATGAGCTAGCACAAAGCATAAACTTAAGAGTAAATAAATTCAAGAGACTATATTTCTTCCTTTCTCATATTGAGGTCATCTGGCATCTGTGACTGCCTTTCTTCAAGGACCCTTTATAGTCTGAAATCTGGTAGTGCGCACTTTGGGATGCAGAACAAGCGGTATATATGTTTACTTTGTAAAAGCATTGGGTATAAACAACTCATTTCTCCTACTTTGTACTCAAGAGGAAATGTTTTTAAAATTTGCTGTCTGCAGTGCAATATTCTCAAAGCTGCAGAAGTAAAAGATACTGACTGGAATTTCTAGTGAACCATTAACTTCCTCACTTACCTCTGCCTAAAAGTAGAAGAGATCTTAAGGATTATAAGTCCTTTTGTAATGGAAGATTCTACATCATATAACAGAAATATCCTGTCCTAAGAATGATGTCTATGATCGATTTCCCTCAAAAAACATTGAAATTTGCAAGTGCTGCTGGAGACCTCAGAATCTAAATTATGTTAAGGACAAAGTTGGTCAAATTTGCAATTCACATAACAATTTCAAAATATTACTAAAATTCTATTTTGTTTTTTTAACTACCTCATTATGTCTTCAAAACTCAGGAAAGCAGAAATATTTTTTCTGGCTGCTTGCAGATTTAGAGTTTTAAGGAATGCATAACATTGTTTTATGTTTTTGTCACACTTTCCTCATTATATTTCAGTCTTCATTTTTTATATTATTTCCCTCCCTTCTGGGTTGCATGCCCTCTGGTACTTTTCTCCTTTTACAGTACAACACCCCTGTGGAACTTTGGCCCAGTTAATTCAGATCTGGTCTGGGGATGCTCACACTTAGAATCTTGCAATGTGGTTTTTCCCTGCTTCTTCTTTTGGGGAGATGTTTGTAGATTTTACATTTCTCTTTTGACCCTCATTAATTGCAGTACTCACATGCAGTGCTCTGCTGCAACCCTCAGCACCTATTATTAGAATCCTTACTGTTATATCCTTATAACCTAACCGTTCAGACTATGATAGATTTGAGAACTTCAACTTAACCTGAATTTAACTGAAGAAGGGACAGCTGTTCTGTTTGTTGTAACTTCTGTCACACTAAATATCTGCTCTGATAAGCTTACCAGCAATATCACTTATGGAAGCTGTGAGTGATGGAAATGTTCGTGGCACTGCATCCTCTTGAAAGGGCATCCCAGTGCAGTCAAAAAGAAATGAGTATTAGTGGAATAAAAATTTGTGGCGTAGTGTAAAATGGTCATGTTAGTCATCTGCATAATGTTTATATTTTGTATCTGACACTTCCAAGTCTTTCTTCAAGACAGAGGGAAAATGCATCACAATTACATCTAAGGACTTACACATATATTTGAGAAGTTAATAACTCATTAGTCAGAAAATGTCTTAAATCTCCAAAATTTTCATTCTTTGTCAATACTTTTAGCAAGAGGAAAACAATCCTGTGTTCAATTTTTTGTTGGTATCCTCTGAATGACAAAAAAGTTTGCAAGCACTACTTCATTAACAGAATTCAAATTAGTTATGAGAAACTGTAAACAAATATATAATCACATAGTTTATTCTACTGCTAATTTCATTCAATTTGCTCTTTATAGGTTTAAGTGTATAATGCTTTTTAACCTTATTCAACCTTATTATAACTAGAGGAATTTTCTCTAATTTAGTAAATGAAGAATGAAGACGGAAATCTTCATCTAAAGTTATCTGATCAAGTTGTCTGAGTGTCAAAATGGAGATATTCTATGGAGTTTTCTCCTTGTGTCAAGTAGATCTTTTTAATTAAATTGGAATATTTGTGTAATAATCAGAGGATGGCTGTCCACCATTCTGATGTTGTATTGTCATTACTCTTAAGAAAATAAATGCTAAATGAGTATTCAAATGTTTCAGATAAAGCAAATTAATTTGTAGATTAAACTCTGAGGAGCATGCCCTGTGATAAGGTAGCTGTGACACCGGTTTTAGGTGATCTTCTTCCTCATAAAAAGCATCAATAATTAATAATTAATCATTAAAGTAATAGCATTTAATAGTCTGCAGTATGGCCTATGTTTCAGGATATTTTTTTACATAATTCAAATTTGTTCTGATGTTATGACAATGTGAGAGAAAAGGGTATGCTCAAAAAGAGCTTAGCTCTAATCCTGTAAAGCCTGGAGAACTGAATGCTTTGATTTTATTGATCTCACTGATAAACTTTACATGCATCTCTTTTGTTGTTGTGATGAAGATATTTATATTTTTAGTGCCTCTATTTCTAGTTCACAAAATAAATCTCTAGGGATTCTCTTCCCCCTACTGTGTATTGCTCATTGTTGAGATAATGCCTGTACTCTGGCAAAAAAACATGCATAGTTGCAGCTCAGTACTCTTGCTATGCTGCAAGGGATTTTTAATGAAAGAAAAAATATGCCATTTTTTTTCTTTTAAATGAAAGAAAAAAATGCCAAGTTTTTTCTCATCCTTGCTTTCTACAAGGCAGAGTAGCTGTAATACAGTTTTTAGGCTGAAAGCATGAAGGAATGATGCATGGTAAATTAAGGGACAGAAAGTCTTTGCTTGAGAATGTTTCAGTGCCAAATTCTTAAATTGGTGTTGGGTAACCTCTCTGACATCCTATGTGCTCTGTACTGTAACTGTTTGAGTGGAATAGGATCTGCAGTTTTGCCACCCTGTTGCTGGTACAACTTCACATTTACCTAAGCAAGATGTAACTTTTCAAAGAAAAAATAATTAGGACTAAATAAATATCTTTGGATGAAACAGTACTGAAATTGAAAAGGGCAGTGTTTCTCGCTCTAATTGCCTGTCTGTTTCAACTTAATATTTGCTTTAACATTGCTATTAGACTTCTCTAGGAAGTCAATTACTTTTAAAATTGTGACCCTTTTCATTGTCTCATCGAGCCCCTTGACACCAAAGAGAATTGTGGTAGGAGCTATATAACATTAAGCTACTAGACCAGCACATGGTCCTTTAGGAAAGAAAGGCCTTAGAGGATGTTTGAAAAGGAAAGTGGTAGCTGAATAGCAATGTCCCCAAAGCAAATACTTTAACAGGAACTGCAGCATGAAAGATCTCCTCTGTCAGGGGCCATCTAAAGCAAATGTACTGTCTAGAAAATATTCAGCCTGACTATATTGATAAGATGACATATTTTATAAAAAATATTTTCATTATTTATGGTTTCCATACCAACAGAAAATAGCATCAAGTGTAACTTAAACATTTTATACCATTTGCGGAAACTCAAGGAGTGTCTTTTTCTTATGTTGTCCTTCAATTTTATTTCTAGTTTTTATATGTTAATGTTTGCATTGTCTGCCCTAAACCACACTTTTTGAGGTGATATTGCCTCTGTTTTGGGCATGTATATTAAAGAAAGAAAAAAAGGAAGAAAACATTAAGCCATATATCCAAGATTATCTAATTAATTGGAAGCACAGTCACATGGGAAAAAAAAAAACAAACCAAAACCAATCCTTCAAACAAGTTAAATTAATTCTCTGTCCAGAATACTCTTCATTCGGATTCATTGAACCTGATCTCCACCAGAGTTTGCTGCTTTGAGCCAAATCCATCACATTAAATTGGTGAGAAAACCAAATGTGTAAGTAGAAATGTCACAGAAATTTTCAATACATGCTGCAAGGGTCCATTAAAGTCAGGCCTTCCTCTCAATTGTTTTGAGAAAAAGTAAGAGCTTGGCTTACACAAAAAATCAGGCACATTAAGTCATAGAATTTTTCTGTGAAAGTACAGGTCTATGTATCAAGTATGAATAATGGCCACTTTGCCATTGCTCTCTTTAGGGCTATTTGCTTTCTATCTTGTGCTTGTAGGCCACTGTGAGGAGAGAAAATGGGATTTTTTTAACAACTATTTATTCTGTCAGCTTCTTTCATGGTATCTCTAAAGTTACAGACATTTATTTCTTTCTATAAGAAGAGTTTCAGAGAGTAATTTATGGAGAACCTATTGTCCACAACAATTAATAGTGGGGGTTCTTCTGCCTTCAGAAATATGCATTTAATTGCTAAAATATATAGTATAATCCTTTATAATAATATAATATAATGTAATCACTTTGGTTCTGAAATTTAGGAAGATTTCATGGGTAAGGAAAGTTATGTAGGGTATGTGTGGGGAAAATTAATGAAATAACACTTTAGATTATTTATTTAAAAAAATTGTGAAAGTACTAGAAGTTCTGTTCTGACTTGATATCATGCATTACCTTATTGTATTAATGTGATTTCATGTGACACTGTACAATATAATTAATCATGTAGTAAGTTACTAAGTGAAGCAGTTGTCAAAGGAGACAATATCCCTTTAAAAATATATAAATCCAAAGTGTGGCTGATACCTATAACAGATTTTAATATCTTGTTTTTCTTCCTTTTTCTGGCTAATGATGAACACTGGTTATTTACAAATGAGCAATTTTCCCTGCCATTTTTAAAAAGAAGCAGATAGTTAATAATAGGTCTTGGGAGCAGGATGCATCTCTAGAGACAGTGAAGTTTCAAAAGAATAGATACACAACCATTATTAAGGAGAATAAAAGAAAAATGAAAGCCTTTCCCATGATCACTCTGTTTATGTGTTGTAAGAATAGAACATAGATTCAATGTTGACAAACTCCAACACGAATGGTCTCAAACCCAGACCATCATCTCAGTCAAGTGAAAGGAATTACAGCAGCCCAATGCATCGCAGTATTTTTTCTAGATGTGAAAATTAGCGGGCCATTATCCATCAAAAGATAATCAGTTTCAATGGCAGAAAAAGAGAATGCATTTGGTTCTATTTGTTATTTAGAGAGCTCATGAGACAGCATTAACTAGGAAGGTGATGGGACACATCCCTTGTTCTCTGTTAGGCTACATGTAACAATCTAGTGCTAGAACCATCTTTATCATGTACTAAGAGCAGCTCGTAGGCAGCAGCATTATCCAACTCAAGTGTGCTTCTTCACATAAGCAGGACATCTGCTTTCACCCAGTAGTGGGTAGTTTTCAAGCAGTAAACAAGGGTATAACTATTCTCTGTCTTCACATCAGAGCAACTGCATGAATTTGCTCTTGTATAAGAATAATTAAAGAGTGTCCCAGTTGCTTTTTTTCTCAGATGTTTGTGTGTTTGCTTTATTATTCCCTGTACTTAATATTATACTTTGTAGTTCCATTGTTCCTGTTTTACCTGTTGTGAGTCCTTTTCATGTTAGGCAATATAATTAATTGGGAGGACTGAATCTAATTAATCTGGTAACTTATTTTACAGACCTTCATACTATCAAAGTAAAGGTTTTCACAGCACCACAGTTCTATCTAACATTTAAGACGATGTTTTAAGTTGCCTTGTAAGCTCTTTGTTACTGATCCTGTACATGAACTCACACTCTTGTGACTCAGGTGTCTACTACAACAGAAGTGTATGTAGTAAGGAGAGCAAATAACATTCACCTAAGGCAGGAATTTCAGGAATTATTTTGCTACTTTTTTTTTTCTTTTTTTAATTTCCTCTTTTGCTAAATGAGCAAGGTAGGAATTTCATGGCATCCTATTAAAGAACATAAAGAGGCATATTTATCCTATTATAGATGTGGCTTCATTACTCCAAACTCACTGGACCTGACTTTGTCAACCAAACAGCATAAGCTGCATTGCAAGTGTTTTTCTGAAACAGGCTGGTTCACTGACTTCAGTCAAGCTATCCTGGACTCCTGCTGGTCTTGGTGATTTCTGAGCGGCAAAGAAATTTCAAGCAGCAGGCACATAGAGATTGTTGTGAGTTGACCCCTGTTGGCAGCTAAGCACCACACAGCTAATCATTCACCCCTCCCACTAGTGGGATAGGGAGCCGAATGCACCCTGTAAATTTGCGAGTTAAGGATAGTTCAATAAGGAAAAAAATAAGATGAAAAGATGAAAAAGAAAGAAAATGAAACAAAATGAGTGATGCAGAGACAACACACCACCACCACCTACAAGCAGATTGCTACCCAGCCAATCTCCAAGGAATGGTTACCTAACCAAACTTTTATCCCTCAGGTTAATTGTTGAACATGATGTTATATAATATCGAATATCCCTTTAGTCAGTTTGGTTCAGTTGTCCTGCTTGTGTCTCCTCTCAAATTACATATCCTCAATGAACTTGCTTCCAGTGGGAAAAAGAAAATTTTGATACTGTGTAAGTGCTGCTCAACAATAGTCAAAACACTTGTGTTATCAACACCACTTTACTCACAAATCCAAAACACATTGCTATACAAGGTGCTATGAAAGAAATTAACTCCATCGCAGTTAGAGCCCGTACTGCCAAGAACACAAAATTGTATTTGAAATTGCAAATCTCTGTGCTTAGTGGAATGCTAATTAAATTGGTGATCCGCAGAGAAATCAAAAAAGACTCAGCATTTATGCAGCTGCTAAATAGAGATGGTTATTTTTGCTCTGTGAATTATATTTCACTCTTGCTCATTTTTAATATACAGTTTTTCTTAGGTCTGTTTCTCCTTGTCCCCCAGCCCTTTTCCAGGACTTCCTTTCTAGTCCTTGCATAATTGTCTTCCTTTTTTTAATCTGAACCAAACCTTATAATTTATTCCTAATCTCTCCAATGAACCTAAGCTTTTGAAATGACCCTAATGAGCCACTTTCTCTATTACTGGTCTTCTAAGATTCAATTACCTTATTTTGTGTCTGTATGCACGTATTTCTTTCAGTCCATGTTTCAGACTACTTATTTCGACCATTACATTGGAAATTCTCTTATTCTTTTGAAGAAACTATGAGAAAAGAGATATGTATATTGCATATACTGTAATGTTATTCATAGTAAATAGTTCCTGATTGAAATATCTTCACTATAAGTACATATTTTAGGTTAATCTATAAATGCTATCTATGTGAGGTGTTTTCTTACTTGAGGATTTCCATCAAAGTTTTTCTTTTTTTAAAACACTACTAACTTACCTGTAAATATTTTATAAACACTAACTTTTATGAATTTGTGAAATAGATGGATTTTTAACCATTTAGGTATGCATAGAATTCGTGAATGATTTCAAAATTATTCAAAATTACTTTCGGATGAATCTGTATTTTGTGATTTTAAATTCTAAGATTTTATGAGCTTCTGCAGATAGAAATTAAAGATGTTTTTCATTAAAAAACTACAATTCCAGCTGATCAACAGGATAAAGAATGCATTATTTATTGCGATATATTTGGTCTTCAATGAGGAGCTGTTCAATAACAAACTATAACAAAGTCTGGAATGCAGCTGCGGCTGCGCGTGTCGCTCAGCCCGGCACGCTCCACAAAACGCGCGCCACCGCCCTGGCTGGCCCAGCCGCGTGGCCACTTCAGCCTTTGCTCTGAGTGGGGAGCTCCTTCACGGCAGGAGTGAAGGACGGTGTCCCCCTGGAAGGCAGGAAAGCGGCAGCTAGCTAGCAAAGGCAGCAAGGACGAGGCAGAGAGGGCAGGGAGGGTTTATTTAGGTAAGGAAGGTACGGGTCAGGACGGAGTCAGCGACGGACTGCCCGAAGAGTGGCTGCCCTTCCTGCACCAATCACCCTCCACCCAGGGTAGAAGTTTCTGGGGCTGGGGAGTGGGCAGAAAAATGACAGGCAGGTGGGTTGCCAAAGTAACAGGGGAGGGGAAATCGAGATAATGAGAAAACCAAGGCGGGGATTATGGATGGACGTGAAAATTGATACAAAAAGGCGGGAGTTACTAAGGAAACCTGTGACGGACAGATAACTGCATGAGGGAGCAGGGGCTGTGGGGTCTGGGACAGAAGCATCTTATAAAATACTGGAACCATTTTGAGTAACATAACTACAGCTTATAAAACAGACTGTAATACAACTCAGAACACCACCACCACACACCACAACACAGGCCATTTTAATTTGAGTTCCTTTTAATCCATGTTAAGGAGACAAAAAAAAAAAGATTCCATTAGCCTAGAATAGGTTTCTAAATATGTTAATTTCTCAATATGACCAGATGTTAACCTCTAGGTAACACACTGTAGTGTGAGGAGTTCAGATTTCAAACAGATTAAACTATTCTATTCACCACATATACATTCTGAAAAGACATTGAACAGGCAGATGGCATTCTCAGGTTGTCCTGAGCATCCACAGGCAGACATAATGATTTTAAGTGCTGGTGTGGAAAAGCAGTAGTAGGATTAAATCCTAAACTGTAAAGATTTTATGGTATCTACAAACATCAAACTCTTTCCTTTCCCTCTCACTCTCTTTAATTGGGCAGTAATAATTTTGAATCCAATCTGCCTTGGATGACCGACCTACACAGCCCATTGTGTCAGAATGGGTATTTTTGCTCCAGTGAAGTAGCCCATACTTTTTCTTTAGATGAGCGTGAAATGTTACTGATGACTAAGCAGGAATTCTTCAGGACTAAACCTGTGATTGATGTTTTAGTTCTGCTTCTGCACTCTTTCAGTCCAGAGCTGAAACTGGATTTTGTCTTGTAAGAAAGATGGGGACAAATTTTTAGCAGAGCCCATTTTGAAAGGACAAAGGGCAATGGTATTAAGCTAAAAGAGTGGGGATTCAGCTTGGGTATAATGAAGAAATTCTTTCATTTGTGGCTGGTATCTGGCACAGGTTGCCCAGAGTTGTGGTAGTTGCTTTAGCCTCATAAACACTCAGGGTCAGGTTGGATGGGGGTCTGAGCAACATGATCTAGTTGAAAATGTCCCTGCTCATTGCAGGAGTCTTAGTTTAGATGGCCTCTCAAAATCATACCTATGGCCTTCCAGTCCATACCAATCTATGACTCTGATTCTATGATTGTATATGCCTACTGTCAGGTGAGATGCAGAAATTTTGGCACTAGGAAGTTCCCTGCCAAGTGTGCTGGCTGCCATGAACCAGGAAAAAAAAAAAGGAAAAAAAGAAAGAGCATAATAAAAAAAAATGAAATTATTTATTTATTTAGGAGGCAAGTCTTCCAGACATATCATGCTTCCTCAGAAATTTCATACATCAGTGAAAAATAAGTTATTATGCTTTTCTGCTCAAGAAAATAATTTGGAGCATATTTCACAGTTGTGTAAGACAATTACTGAGATCGATTGCATACTATAGATGTCTTGCTATAGTTTGCCCTAGTCTTTCCTACTGTGCTGATTCCAAGTAAATATGCTTAGCTGAAAGATACATGCAATACAGAAAGATTCATCCCATTATTAACAGCTTCATTCCTGATTTAATTTAACCATGATAATGATATATGTCTTGGACCTGCATACTAAAATTGTCTGTCATGAAAGAGAGAGTGGGCTGAAAGAGAAGTCATAGTTGTGACAGTGAGAAGATAAGAAACATAATGCCTCTGTTGGTGGATTTTATTTAATCAGTGTGAGGAGAGAGAATAGAGAGTTGTACAAGCCCTGGTTAGTGCTGACAAGAAATGGGAAGGAGAGTGAATGGTTCATCCAGCCAGAAAGCATAAAGAAGTTTAGTGTGAGGCTGAGTTTTCAGAAAGAAAATTTCATAAAATCATAGGATCATTAGAGTTGGAAGGCAGCTTAAAAATAATCTCATTCTAATCCTCCTGCCATGGTCAGGGACACCAGGTTCCTCAGATCTCTGTACAGCCTTGTCTTAAACAGTTTCAGGGTTGGGGCATCCACTACTTCTCTGGGCATTTCAATGCCTCACAACCATCACAGAAAATAATTTCTTCCTAATATTTATTCTAAACCTACTCTCTTTCAGTTGAAGTCATTACCCCTTAACCTGTCACTGCATGGCTTTTTACAAAGTACCCCTTCACCTGTTTTGTAGACTCCCTTCAGATACTGGAAGGCTTCTGTAAGGTCTGCCCAGAGCTTTCTCCTCTCCAGCTTGAACAGCCCCAACATTATCAGCCTGTCTTCACAGGAGAGGAGCTCCAGCCTTCGGATCAACTTGTTGCCCCTCCTCTGGATCCACTCCAACTGATCCATGTCCTTTTGTGCTGGGGGCCTCAGAGCTGGATACATGTGGAGAGTGGAGTAGAGTGACAGAATCCCCTCCTTCATCCTGTCTAGCTGCATTTGTTTTGATGCAGCCCAGGACACAGTTGACTTTTTGGGCTGCAAGCACACATTCCCTCCTCATGTTGAACTCCTTATCAACCATGGATGTCTCTACTCATGTGCAGAACCTTGAACTTGGCTTGATTAATCTTCATGAGGTTCATGCAGGTCCATGTCTGAAGCTTGCCAAGGTCCCTCTGGATGGCATCCCTTCCTTCTGGTGTGTCTGCTGCACTTAACAACTTGATGTCATTGGCAAATTTGCTGAGGATGCAATCAATCCTACCATCCCTGTCACTGACAAAGATTTCTAGCAGTGCCATTCCCAATACTGACACCTGAGGGATACCACTTGTCTGGAACTAGAAGGGCCTTCCCCTGACCTGAGTTTGGACTGCAGGCAGGGAAAGACAGATTGCTGTGTCAGGAGGCCCTGCTCCTTCTTTGGTGCATTCACTGTGACACCTTTACCCCCTTTTCTTTTCCACATTTGGATGTCTAACATAAGATGGGAACACAAAAGGTCACTGAAACGGAATTTGGAGTAGATGAGACCTCAGCAGGAAAGTTTGGAGAACCAGAGATGACCTGTGTCTGCAGAAAGGAAAAAGAGAGAGAGTGTGTATTGGAAAAGAAGTAGAGTGGATTTGGTGATGGAAGGGTAAAATAGTCTAATATTTTAAAATTATTTCAAACTTACATTTCAGTGACTATTTCAGTGTTTGGTGGTGTACAATGATTTTAATAATAGCTAATTCCTGTCTACTTCTCGATAATTAGTTGGGTGTTATGAGCCCTCCATTCCTTCTAGAAAAGAAAAGAAATTAGGACAGTGCTGAGTGTTCTCACATACTCAGTATGTTGGAATTTTGGAAACTATTCAGAAAAACAAAACAGAATAAAGATCAACAGTCAAAGCAGGCTAGTATGGCAGAGGAATCTCACAAACATATGCAAGAGTTGTTCAGAATCTTGAATTTCACCATAAAACAGCAATTCAAGCAACACAGAATAAATATTTCAGCCAAAGCAAAACCAGAAAATATTGATATTAATCAGTGGATTCTAAGCAATAGATTCCTCTTATTAGAGAACTTGCCGTCTTTTCTGTTCAGACTCCACTGACTTGAATTCCAACTGTCATATACATCAACAGATTGTTGTGGTGATGATGTAGCCCAGAAATGATCATGGACCTCTGAACAGATTTAGGAAATGTCTGCATTCAATAAAACAATGATATTTCAAGGAGAAATATCAAACTCATGTAGACAGACATGAATTTGATTGGCTCTATACATTACTATTATACAGTATCATGTACAGCGCAATAGCTAGAACATTTTAAATAAATATTATAAATAGATGTTCCACATATATATAATAAATACATAAATTGTATTATACACTGCATTAATAACTAGAACATTGAGTTTATTTCTTTACCTGTTTATGATTTTGTAGTAATTTTTATTTTTCAAGATAATTACTTGCAGGATCTTCAAACCATGTGTAACAAAGAATTTTTAAAGATTCTGTGAAGGAGTCTTCAAAGTAGTTATCAGCATATGCTGTCTCAGCAAACATTCTAATTTTCCTTCAAAGCATTTTGGTTGCTAGATATTTAAAAAGAAGAATAATGTTACATATACAGAAAGTGAACAATCCTCCTCTACTCTTTCACACATTGTCTGGGCATTGTTATTTATATGTCGAGTGCTGCATTACTGATATTCAAGCTGAAGGAAACTATTATGCTGCAAAATAAGAACAAATTGTGGAATTTTTAAAATTCAGACAGAATCTAAATTTTGTAATTTCATCTGTATCACAGGACACCTGCTTGCTACTTTCATATGCAAAGTATTTAATATTTTTCTATGTAAGCTTGCAGTAAGTTAGCACCCTCTCCATGGACTATAAACTGCATGTATTATTTAACAAGGTCCAGTGTGAAATGTTTACTAAAATGTGTATGTGGAAGATGTTGTTGTGCTCAGTCAAATTAGATTTGAATGCTTATATTGATTCATGCAAATAGTGTGATAGGAATTGTGTCCTTTAAAAAAAAATAGACAGTATATTTTCCAGAGATTACTCTTCACACTGGAATGTCTTTGCTAATCTAAAGTCTATTTGCAAAGACATATTTGCATCCTTATGAGAATTGTGACTAGCAAAAAGTGTTTTGAATTATTGTGATTTACAAAAAAGCCTCAATTGTTATTACAAAAATTATTTATTATTACAAAAATGATTTATTATTACAAAGTGTTCTGGAAATAAAAAAAATATGTTTTATAAATTAAATTGATCAGTGCAGAACTTTAATTAGTTTTAATGTAGATCGCTTCAAGATGACAGAGTGATGCAAAGCTTTTCTCTGACTAAAGTATGATGTTTAGACAGAGGATTTCATAGACTTTCTTATCTCAATGCAACTTTGGACATTCTCTTTGAATACATTACTTACATTAAAACAATTAAATTATTTTTGATTGTAGACTTCTTTTTTTGCCATTATTGAAAAAAATTGAGATTTTTTTTTTCATTATATATAATTTTCTTTTCTTTGAACCAAACTTGGCCTGATAAATAGTGGAAGAAATCAGTGATGTTATTGAAATAAAATGCTACTATTTAGCTGACTTCTTCTGACTCCTTTATGGAGCAGTAGGCTCTTTACTCAACTACATTTAGCCATGCTGAAGATGAAAAGCATGATTATCATTTGAAAGCATCATTAAAGCAATAAATAAATCAGCTGCATGGATTTTGACAGCAGCGGGCAGTAGAACAAGAATGCATCTTGGGGTTTTGCAACTGTGTAGGGA
>NW_005054565.1:449693-452247 GCF_000277835.1 Geospiza fortis | reverse complement strand
TACATAAATACTTTTGTGTTCAGAGGTTATTCAGAGCTCAAACTGCCTTTTGCCCTACTCTAAACTCTAGGTAATTGCACTGAGCTTTCATCACTGAGACCAAACAGGACCAATGAGAAGAAGACCAGGGCTCCAGATATTATTTTTCATATAACTTTGATAATTAAGGTAATGTATCTTTGATAATACAATACAGTGAGTATTCATCTTTACCAGAAATGTCTTGTTTCTCCTTAAGACTCTTGCCAACAAATTTTAAAAGAGTAAGTTTTGTGATGCCTCTGCATATTTACCTCTACACAAAGAGTAACTTTTACAGTTCAGGTATGTGAAAATTCATAAGCTATCAACTAAATTATCTCCCTCAAACTTTCTGAAAAAAAACCCCAAATAAAACAGCAAAACTTCTGCTACTATAACTAAGAATTAATATTAATCTTTCTCACATTGGACTTTACATGTGATATATTCCAGTGGGATCAGCGGCCTCAGGAGGACTTAGTGTTATCCACTCATTGTTGAACATAACCGGTGATGTATTTAAAAGTTTTGTATGTTCACCTAATTTATTTTGTACATAAATTATGTCTGCTACATCTAGGATTAAGGTAGAAGAGGGCTTCTTACTACATGACTACTACTCCTTAGTAATTTTCTCTATTTTATTTTTATTATGGCAAGATGCAGATATTTGTGACTATTCTGGGATTTCAACTCTTTAACTGAGACTACATTATGCTACAATACCTAGCAGCTGTATGCCATTATTCTACTTAGACTATTAAATGGAAAAAATATTGTGTCCTCACTGATGAATATCCCTGCATATGTGAGTATTAATTTAAAAACAATCCATGTTGCAGAGCATAAATTTCCCTTTCATTGCATTAAAAACCACACTAGATGAATGCTGAAGGTCTGCATAATGTTTGGGTAGCAAGTGTAGGCATAAGATGCATGTTGAGGAGTGTGTTTGTGTGTTTTGACAGGTCAGATTTACCAATCCTATTACCATTTACTTTAAGAGATTCTCCTTTGTCTTCAGTTAATTTATAAGTGGGTTATTTCAGTCCTAAAAACAGAAGTAGATCTCTGTATTAAGAGAGTATTTTAAGACATTTCTTGACTTGTATATTAAGGAGCTATGAAAATATATATTGTCTTTGCTACTACTGTGCACAGTATCTATTTGGTAGCAGTACTTTTTAAAAGGTCTTGTAATTTCACACACAGGATGTTTTATGACAGCAACAAGCACTAAGCATTTGAAAATTTTCATGTTAATTTTCATGTTGAAAATGTTTGAAGCAATTATATGGCCTCACAGGTAAAATACAGCTGTTAATAGGAGGAAAAGTCTCATATCTCTGTGGGAGTAAACACACAGTAAGAAATATACCTGTAGGTGAACATTTTCCATATTTTTAAAATTATAATTATCCCCTTAATTCAAACTCAGCATTAATACTTAATAGGGCATCATTTAAATCCTCATGCACAAAGCTTCAAAATATATATTTTAAATCAGTCCACTAAAAAAAATCAACCATAACAGATCATGGTTTCTTATTCTGGTAGTAATAAAAAGATTTTTACAAAAAAAGTTGTGCACAAGACTGTCTCATGAAGTCCTACTTTGATCAAAAAACTATTTTTTTCATATTTTTTCTTCTTCTTACAGATATACTGACCAAAGTTTACACAGCCTTCTTTATGTTTACCACTTTCTTTTTATATTTAAATTGATTTTTTAAAACTTTAGCATTCTTTTGTCATATGGTGCTTCATTTATTTCCATGTGGCTTCATTTACATGGCTATGTCAAGTTTTCACCACACAAGTTGTTTGCCCCAAAGTACCTAAGGAACTCTATTACCAGACCTGATTTTCCTGTTGAGAGAAAACTGGAAAGCTTTCGGGTGTACTTTCTTTTTGCTCTCCTTCTACTGCAAATAAATATGCCTGAATCACCAAAATACCCTCAAGTTTTTTGGGGGGACTGGCATTTATACACCTCTCTATGACAGTGTGTACTAAATAAGAGTACATACTTTAATTTCTATGAGGTGTTTATTTTCTGTTTTGGGGGGTTTTGCATATCACACTCATTCTTACAGTTGTCTGTGCTACCCCATGCAATCTGCCTCTCTTCCTGGTCAAATATTCTCCTACTATTCATAGTTCTAAAAGAATCCCTGAAACATACATCGTTTCTGGCAGGAATGGGACACAATACAAGAAAAGCTTAGTTATCTTCTTCCCAAATTATTCCTGGGACTGTGAATCTCTAGCACAGGAAATAGTTTAAAGCCCTGAGATATGCAAGTTCTTTAGAAGATTTGTTTCTTGACCTTTTCTACTGAATAACTTATTACTTATAAATAATCATACACTTATTTTCTTTGGAGACACTAAACTATAGGAATTTTTTGTTCCCTTTACCACACCACAGTCTATAGAAGACAGCAAATGCATATTAAGTGCATAGAGAGTGATAGAAATAGAGCTACACTAATGGAACTGAAATGATGACTGTATGTTTTAGGCATGAGGG
>NW_005054565.1:448010-449683 GCF_000277835.1 Geospiza fortis | reverse complement strand
CAGGAATTTGGAGTTGCACTTCTAGCCAGGTGTAAACAACAAATATAAACATAACACAGGGCACAAAGCATGTGTCAGTCAGAGGCCTTTGCAATAGACACAAGGTGAGTGTGTTTGCCTGCATGGGATGAGGTGGGAGGAATTAAATGAAAAGTTCAAGCCCCCTTTAACACATCCCTTTGTGCAAACTTTTAATATCAGTAGTACTTCAAGAAAAGAAAAAGATGCCAAGTTTCAGGGCAAGATGAAGAGACTAACATTACTCCTTCAGAATGAAAACAGTAAAGTTTTTACTTTATTGTGCAGAGAAACTTTTAATTGCAGCACCACAGAACACATTTTATATATCATTAACATTCTTTGTCTCCAATGTTTAATTAAGAGAGATTTATGTAATTGTGTGATGCGTTGAATTGTCTAGCTCCTCTCAGATCCAGCCATAGATGAGCATTATGACAGTCCAGCAAAGTTGGGCTCTTTTCTGTCATTTTTAGGTAGCAAAATGAAAAGATCTGCTGCCTTTCTAGTGAATTCACTTCTCTGCTAATTGTCCCCTGAGGAGCAGAGTGTCAGCAACAAATCCTGCCAAATCTTGCATAATGATTAAAAATGGAGAAACCAAGGCAGCTAAAGTAAAGGTCACTGTATAATCTCAATTTATTGAAACAAATATAGTTAATCACAGTACTCCATCTCTTGTAGATATCTTGGAGTGAGGGGCTTTTTTTTCTCAAGAACTGAAACTTGCAAATTTTTTAGCATTGGGCTTAATGTTATGTTTATAAGCTTTCTGCATTGAGAATAATGAGATGTTAATACCCTTTCCCTTACATGGAAATTAACTTTTAAGCAAGGCTTAATTATACTTTTATTTGTCAATGACTATGGAAACAGCCGTTTAGAGAAACTAGGAAAGCATGGTGAGTGAAGTTTTTGTGGAGGTATATGGTGATTACATGGTGATCTCATGTGCCATCATAAATTTGACTGGATGAAAAAAGTAATGTGATTCATATTAGAATAAATGTAGAATAAATACTATATAAATATATCTACAGGTTATTCTTATTTCTTGGGAAAAATCAGTATTTGTTTGAAAATGTGAAATAAAATCTCTTCTCTGAGAGATTACTCAATTTTGCTGAAAAGCTTTTTTGGGGTTTCTTTTCCTTGCTAATTCTTTGTAGTCTGGACTCTGTAGACTTTAATTAGCTGTTTTAATGCATGCAAAGTTAACCTGGAAGTTTTAAGAAGTTGAATAAGGAAATATGAATCTTCTGAAAACTGAAGATGCTAAACATGGGTGCTAGCTGGATGACTTGGAACAGAAAGTTTAGTGGAGAGACTAAAACATAGATTTTTCCAGCACTATTCTTAAACATCTTTCTAAACTGCTCTAGTGTACTTCAGTCGGAATGAAGTTTCTGAGGTCGTAGATAACCTTGAAGAGATTATGACTCAGTTTTTGAGTTACCCCATCACTGAACTCAGGATAGTCACTGAAACTCAGGACTGGCTGGCATCAGCTTGTTTTAGCCCCTAATTGGGAAAGACTAAACTGTCTGCTTCTTTTAAATGCAAATGTTTCCTCTCTGTGACTCACATCTCCCACTGCAGGTTTAGTCCTTTCTTTTCATCTGTTTTAAATGGTTTGTCTTGAAAGTTTTGTAGGG
>NW_005054565.1:402296-447867 GCF_000277835.1 Geospiza fortis | reverse complement strand
TAGGGAAAAATATTACTCCCACCTGGAATCATGATAGGTACTGTCTGTAGGTGGGCTTAGTCTGGTGTCCAATGTGTTTCTTCAGAACACATTCAAAACAGTTTTCAGAACAATAGAACAAACAGAAAAAACATATTTCAAAACAGCAAATCCCTTTAATGAGAAATTTCTGGGAGTACTTTTCTCAGACCCACTAGGACCAGCCTGAGGCTCCCTTTCTCAGTGAATGCCATCTTGGGGCTAACTGTGTCTTTTTTAAACAAAATAACTCCCATAAAAAATATCTCTGGATGACATTGGATTCTGTTTCATAGCAGTCAATAAGTACCATCAGTGAAGTCTATGTGGATTATGATTGTTATTATACCAGCTCCAGGGGAGCACAGGTAGCCCTGCTGTGACAGATGCTTCTGAACCACAGAACTCTCTTTGAGACTATACCTGTACTTTTGAATAAAATAGAAGCAAGATCTGCTATTTGGCCCTAGGCCACACGGTGTAATCTGGACCTTTCAAAATGCATGATGCTTGTTTCTGGATCTTTCGTAAGGTATTCGTGACAAATTGATTACATAATAATACCTAAAAGCTCCCTTTCTCTCATGCACATGTACACACACCCAGACACATCATCACGGAGAATGCTATTTAGTGATGGAGTGAGACAGGCAAGTGGCAGAGCTGTGGTGGAGTTTGCCTGGTTAATTAAGCAGTGTGGGCACAGACACATTGGTCACTCCACAAAGGCAGCAGATATTGCTGTCCAGACTTCAGATAGAGCTGGTGGCATCAGGATTTTGGTGTTCCCTTCTTTGGGGAGCTAAACAGCACTTTGTTCCCCAGCCCCTGAGGCTGCTGCTGTGATTTAAAGAACTGGAAGAATAAGGACAGTGTGGCTGAGCACTGTGTCCAAATCAGACCTGTCAGGCAAAGGGCTCCTGTGTATTCAGAGGTGAATAGGTGCCTGCTCTGAAGGTGATCAGTCGAGGTGCTTCCCTGAGAGGCAGGAACCCTCAGATCTGCTTGGTCTGTACCAAGTCCTGGCCAGCAGTTCATTGATCTCAAAGTATATTAAATTAAACATTTCAGGCTCTCTGAATCAGCAAATTCAGCTTTAATTGTATTTTGTTTAATTAAATCCTGTAAACAAATGAATTCCTTCTGCAATATATTACCATTTGCAGTACATTTTAGATATTAATTGCTGTAACTACAGTACTGAGACAACTGTAATAATTCACAAACCTATGCTAGTTTAATAAAGATGTTTATTTTTAGGAGATTTTTCTAGTCTAGTTTGTGGTTGTTTGTGGGTTTTTAGTTTGGCTTTGTTTGATTTTGGTTGTGGTTCAGGTTTTTCATAATTTGGGGTTTTTTGGTTTTTGTTTGGAGGAGGACCATGTATGCTTTTTATTAGCAAAGAGCTCCTGTTCCTACATTTCCATTTCATCCAGAGGTTGGATAAATGTCAGAACAGCAGTGGCTCCTTTTTCAGATGTTTCAATATATATTTTTACACTTAATATTAATCTATTTGAAATTAACTACTTCACTTGGACAATGCATATATATGACTGTCTGTAGGACAGTGACTATTAAAAAGTTTTGCTACCTTTTTGAAAAGTGGCAGAGTTTTCTTTCATGGGCAGTTTTGGTCAATTTGGCATTTGGGGTTCTTTGGTGGTGTTTTGTTTGTTTGTTTGTTTGTTTGTTTGGGGATTTTGGGGGGTTTTGATTTGTTTTGGTTTGGTTTGTTTAATCCTCAAGCATTCTAAGATATTTAGATGCAAGGCAGAGATGGTCAAAGTATGCATGCCCACCACTTCAAAAGCAGCCTTCTGTGACTTTCTTGGCCTGTTAATGGCTGGCAGGGAGACTGGGGCTGTGTAATGAGCTGTGTGAAGGGCAGATATCCCCTGGAATTACAGAAGAGAATTGTGACAGAATAAAGGCAAAGATGAAATTCCTGCAACCTCTTCTTATGAAGAAAAAGGCTGTGACACTTTCTCATTGTAGTCTACGTTGAATAGATTGGATCTTGACCTTAATTTTAGTTTTCTTCAGTTTGAAAAAAAAAGAAAGAAAAGGTATTTTAGCTATGTTTAAGTAGGAGAACAATGTTATTTCCAGGGATTCAATAAATGGGCATGTTCTTCATCAGCAGAAAAAAGGTTTTACCTGGGGTTGGCTCTGCAGTAACCCCTTTGTTGTCTGTAGTCACATTTATTCTCTTTCAAAAGGATGTAAAACTTTCATATTCAGAGTTTCAACACAGAAAAATGACTGGTAAAGTAGATAATACTAAGTAAAAGTGCACCATAGGACAAATATAAAGTTCAAGAAGGATCAAAATCTAATGGTCTAAGGAGGTCTGTAGACACTCTAGGAAAAAAAGTCATTAATCCCACTCCCTCTCCTTTTGAAAAACAGATATTTTACATGGTTGGGATCATCTGTGATTAAAAGTGATCTTCTAATGTGTGATTTGTGATGAAAAGTGATCTTAATGTGTTTAGGTGTTGGAAGACTTTTGTAGTATTGTCATGTCATGGAGAATGGTTGGGTTCTGGCTTTTTTCCTCTTGCCACTACCTTTTTTTCAATAACACCTAATTTATTACCAAACAAATCAGAGTAGGATAGTGAGAAATAAAGCCAAATATTAAAAAACTTTCCTTCCTCTCATAGGTCCCTTCTCTGCAGGCTGAACTGCAGTCTTAATTTTTTCTCCCTCCTCCCTGCACAGTGCTGCAGGGGTATCAGGAATGGGGGCTCCTTCCAGTTCACCTCATTGTGTCTGCTACTCCTTCCTCCTCAGAGGCAGGGCTCCTCACATTCTTCCCCTGCTCCAGGGAAAGAATCTCTCCCACAGCAGACAGACCTCCACGGACTTCTCCAATGCAGGTGCTTTCCATGGGCTGCAGCTCTTCAGGAACTGCTCCAGTGTGGTTCCCTGCGCTGGCTAGCTATATACAGACACGAACAGGACGGGACCACTGATGGATGCGTCGGGAACTGTTTATTTTCCAGAATCTGTATAATACATAGCTTTGTCTATGCAAAGATCCTGACAGTTCGCATCTAGGCAGCAAGCCAAAGAATTTTGCTGTTACAAGATACCAAATACTCATCTTAGCCAATTACACAGAGCAAAAGTATATTGACAGCGATTCTAACTAATCAACATAAGCACACATAGCTTGGGTTAAAACAATGCTTCCTTGTTCATTCATAAGAAGACAAAGCATAAAACCTTATTCATAAAATTCAACCTTGCATCTAGAAACTTTTTGCAACTTAGAAAGCTATTTCGAAACACTAGACATAAGTCTATTGTTCTATTCCTCACGTCTTCCTGCAGCTAACAAGATGCATCAGCAATATTAACAATTCTGTCATAGCTGAGGCCTGACTGTTTTCCCACAAACCTGAAACCCTCTAACTTTATGGATTCCTACATTTCCCCCTCTCTCTTGACCCAAAAAGAAACTTTCAAAACTTTGTCGCTTACTACTTGCGTTTCATAGCCATACTATGATATTTTTGCATACTATCTGCTTAAGACCTGTTCTTGCTGCTTCTAAGCATTGCTATATTACAACACAGCAAATTAATGCTGAGAAGGCCCAGTCAGTGTAAAAGATAGAAATCACATCTGACAATAGTTATAAGTCATTGTTCAAAAAACTCTTGTTGATTCTAGGGTCTTAATTCAAAACTCTCTTCCATTTCTATACCTTCATCTACATTTTCAGTGAGATTTCGAACACTTTCTGTGATACTACTTCTTTATTCTCTTTCTTGTATAACAAAAATTTTTCTGACTGTTTTGTCCATCATTCGACGTACACAATGAAGTATGCAGGGGATCACTATTAAAATCACAACCAGAACACCCAATACATAGAGACCTATCTTGCAGAGTTGCCTTAGCCAAGGTGCAACGCTCCATCTTTGGAACAAGTCATCTATCCAGGCTCTGCCATCTTCTTTAATTTGGACTGTTAAATCTTTCAATTTTTGTATACTTTTGTGAATGGATTCAGAATGATCTGACAAATTCATACAATACAATCCTTCAAATTCTTCACAACCGTGTCTTTGTGCCAGTAAAAGAAAATTGATTTCTGCTCTGTTTTGAAGAGTAGCATGTCTAACACTGTCAACATCGGTTAACATATCACTAATTGCAGAGGACGTGGCATTAGTTTGTTTACTCAGCTAACATCTAACCTGATCTAATTGTTTTAGTGCCACTGCTGAAGTCCATTGGGGTAAAAATATACTTGCGGAAACTCTTTTTGCTGCTTTTTAAGGCATGAAATCACTTTTACAGTTCTCATCATAACGACGAACAGATCTTGTTCTCCTTTGTTTCTTTTTCATGACTTCTTTGGCTGTGGGTGCAATTACAGTGAGCATTCTAATGCTACATGGGCTACTTTCAAGGTGCGCTGGAATGCTTTGTCAAGCTCGATCTCTACAAATGAACTAATATCTCTTGGGCAATTGTCTTGGATATTGGTTAGCTTCAGAAAGCACATCTTAACTGTTTGAAGAATTACACCAAAAACTTAAATTTCTGTATACAAAATAATAAGGAGTAACATTGTATTTTGGAGGGTCACTTTTTCACTAACTATTAGAGGTAAAGGTAAAGCAAAAATCTATGGTTAAAGAACAAAGGATTTCTAATTCTTGAAGTTCACTTGTGGGATCTCAAGTCCTGCCAGAAAACCTGCTCCAGCGTGGGCTTCTCTTTCCATGGTGCCACAGGTCCTGCCAGGATCCTGTTCCAGCATGGATTTGCCACAAAATCACAGCCTTGTCCTGGGCTTTCACCTGCTCCAGCATGGGGTTCTTCACAGGCTGCAGGTGGATCTCTGCTCCTCTGTGGGTCTCTGTGGGCTGCAGGGGCACAGCTGCCTCTCCATGGTCTGCACAGGCTGCAGAGGAATCTCTGCTACAGCACCTGGAGCACCTCCTACCCCTCTTGGAACAAGTCATCTATCCAGGCTCTGCCATCTTCTTTAATTTGGACTGTTAAATCTTTCAATTTTTGTATACTTTTGTGAATGGATTCAGAATGATCTGACAAATTCATACAATACAATCCTTCAAATTCTTCACAACCATGTCTTTGTGCCAGTAAAAGAAAATTGATTTCTGCTCTGTTTTGAAGAGTAGCATGTCTAACACTGTCAACATCGGTTAACATATCACTAATTGCAGAGGACGTGGCATTAGTTTGTTTACTCAGCTAACATCTAACCTGATCTAATTGTTTTAGTGCCACTGCTGAAGTCCATTGGGGTAAAAATATACTTGCGGAAACTCTTTTTGCTGCTTTTTAAGGCATGAAATCACTTTTACAGTTCTCATCATAACGACGAACAGATCTTGTTCTCCTTTGTTTCTTTTTCATGACTTCTTTGGCTGTGGGTGCAATTACAGTGAGCATTCTAATGCTACATGGGCTACTTTCAAGGTGCGCTGGAATGCTTTGCCAAGCTCGATCTCTACAAATGAACTAATATCTCTTGGGCAATTGTCTTGGATATTGGTTAGCTTCGGAAAGCACATCTTAACTGTTTGAACAATTACACCAAAAACTTAAATTTCTGTATACAAAATAATAAGGAGTAACATTGTATTTTGGAGGGTCACTTTTTCACTAACTATTAGAGGTAAAGGTAAAGCAAAAATCTATGGTTAAAGAACAAAGGATTTCTAATTCTTGAAGTTCACTTGTGGGATCTCAAGTCCTGCCAGAAAACCTGCTCCAGCGTGGGCTTCTCTTTCCATGGTGCCACAGGTCCTGCCAGGATCCTGTTCCAGCATGGGTTTGCCACAAAATCACAGCCTTGTCCTGGGCTTTCACCTGCTCCAGCATGGGGTTCTTCACAGGCTGCAGGTGGATCTCTGCTCCTCTGTGGGTCTCTGTGGGCTGCAGGGGCACAGCTGCCTCTCCATGGTCTGCACAGGCTGCAGAGGAATCTCTGCTACAGCACCTGGAGCACCTCCTACCCCTCTCTTCACTGACCTTGGTGTCTGCAGGGCTGTTTTTATCATGTTTTCTTCACTCCTGTCTCTGGCTGTAGTTGCTGTTGCACAGGGGATTTTTCCCGTTCTTTAATCTATTATCCTGGAGGTGCTGCCACTGTCACTGGCGTGCCTGGACTTGGTCAGTGGCGGATCTGTCTTGGAGCCATGTGACACTGCCTCTGTTCAACATGAGAGAAGCTTCTGTCAGCTTCTCAGAGAATTCCTCCCCCTACCAAGAGCCGCAATGTGCAAATTCACTAGAGTGAGACTGAATGCTGCACAAACAAATGAAATAGGCTTCAGGTCTTGTTTCACATACATTACTTTTATATGCTAAGCATTTCTTGACATGGACTTTGAATCCTAGCAGCATTGACTTCCGCTTATGGGCTGTACTTGAGAGTCAGCTCTCTTTTAAGGTCAATCAGTATTTAAATAGTTTATATTTAATAATAAATAGTTGGTGTTTTAAAAGAACAGGGATCTCTCCAAATCTGAGAGAACATAACAGGAGTTTTGGGACCACCTTTTCTCTTCAAATTAGTCTTCTCCCCATTGATTTAAGCACGTAATAGCCTGTGATGAGAGGAAAGGTGATAGCTGAATCCAGTTTTCTGCTACTTTGGCAAACATTTTGAGCAAGCCTTGTGTTTCTTTCTCTTTTTGTTCCATTTTAAAATAAAAGAAAGCTTTCACTGAAATTCAGAGGACAAAGAGAAGAGGCATTTCATTCACCCAAGAACTTCTGTAGGATTCCTGTATGAATGCACTTCCCCTATTACCTACCTACAGCCCAACATTCATTTCCAAGACTACTCGTCATATCTGGCTCTGGGTTGTGCAAGGGCAATAGATTCTTCTTTCCTTCCAGTTGGAACTGAGTGATTTCATATAAAAGAGATCCTTTGAAATATACTGAAAAAGAGCAGCCATCTGTGTTCAGAGAAAAAATGGAAGGTTTTTTATTCTAGGAAGAGGTTTTGTACTCTTTTGCACGCTCACAGAATTCTTTTGCTTTAACTTTACCAAGTATACGCTAGGTGCAGAAACAGTATAAGAATAACATCTTCTACAATCTATGCAGTCAAGAAACTAAAATAGTAATTTTGAACACTTAACTCTCTTCATCCTTGTTGTGAGATAATTCAAGTATCTAAGCAGGCATTGTAAATTCTAATGTGAAGGTGTGCATATGTATCATTGCACACAGAGCCTTTCTTAGATTATTCTGAAATTCACGAGGAGGGCAAACAAGCTGTGTCAACACCTATTGTGTCTCATTTATGGTTTATGAAAATCTGTGTCACGTATTACTTAGTATGCAAATATCATGCTGTTAACATCAGTGAACTATCTCAAACCCTATAAAAGACAACCAAATAATTAATTTGAGGAGCAAATTGGGTTTGAGAGCAGTATTCTTAAGTCCAACAACAAAGAGCCTTTCTCAGTATTTTTAGTTCCTCTGGCTCTTATCTCATAGGTTGTGCCATGTAAGCTCACATAGTGACTTGTATCAGCTCTCCTTCTAAATATCATGCAGAACACAACTGAATATTTTAGGTGCACTTGTAGAATGTTGCTGATACTCCAATAATTGGATGATTTATCCAAAATCTAGAAAGGACCACTCAGTATGCTCAGTCACGGAATGTCAACCAAGATTCTCAAACATCTGGTGTGCATCATAATTCTGTGTGTACATAACCAGAAACCTCATCATTAAAAACTAACTAAATAAAAAACAAATCCCTTTCTGAGGAGATCAGATACACTGTGTTAAGGAATCTGTATGAAACACTGAGCTGCTTGATAGCACTTTGTGTACAATAATGGTCTCTTGGGAGTGGACTACCAGCAGTTCCAAAGTATAGAGCTCCTCCCTTAACCTGCATGGAACCTCCCCTCCTGATGACTCTGATTTAGAATTGGTTTATTTCTTATCAGCCAAATGTCTTCTTCCTGAAACCATTACAACTAGAAGCATCACCAGTTTTCCTCATTGGCATGGAAGCCTAAGTAGGTGAACATTTAAGTTAAAACAGACAAAATTGTTGCAAAGTTGGTGTGGATTTCTGCCCTTGGAGAAAACAGCTGGCAGCATTTTTAGAAAAGTGTCTTCAGTTTATTTTATATTAATTCTATAAAATTACAGTTAGCTTTTGTAGTATTTCTTACACTTAAGTTTTCATATGTTTGCATTTGGAAAGAAATGGAAGCATTTCAACTTTTGAAACATAGTAGAAAAAAAAAGGTGCTGTTAATTTGCCCAGATGAAAATAATAACCTAAATGCTTTCCACTAACACATTCAGCAAATCACTTCTCCAAACCCATTTAGCCAACGTCTATTGAAAAAGCAGTATAGTTCAGTCATATAATTGATTATAACGGTAATTAGTTTATTTCCAGATACTCTGTCCAACTCTTGTTTTCCATTCATGTTTATATTTCACTGAGGATGATAAATATTTATAAATACAAGCTGTCTCTGTTAAAGAATTATCGATAAACAATTTTCAAGTCATCCTTTTGTTCATTCTGTCACGTATCATACTCGAGACATAAAATATTTTTAGATACAAGCTGTCTCTGTCAGAAAGTGCTTTCATCTGATGCTCTCACTGTTGCATTCATCAGGGAATCAGAGAAGTGGAGAATGCTTAGAAGAGGTTTAAATAATAAAGAGCTGTGCACTGCAGCAAAGAGACTTATTTTTTCCTACCTCAAGCCTTGGAACTGTTATCTGATCAGGACATTCATTTTGAATTTCTTGGATTTATATTTCCACAATGGAGATTTGAAACTATTATGCCACATTAACACACAAAGTCTCCACTTAGTGAATAAATCTTTTTTTCTGTCTTTAAGCTATTTATTATTCCTGGAGAGAGATTCCTGCAAAGGAATATTAGTGAGCAGTGCTCCACCCTGCTCTGCTCCCAGAGCCTGCAACCCTTTTAATTTACCCAGGCTAGAGGTCAAATGGATTAATACCGATCCACTCATGATTTGGAGTTGGGAGCATTTTTCAGCTGCAGTGGGACCTGTAATGAGATCTTGTCCTTCCTTTCTCTGTGTAACTCTGACACTGGCCTAGAGTCTAAAAGAACAAAAACTTAATTATGATTATGTGATTCTTCCTAATGATGAAAATGAAGACTAATCATGAAGGATGACACATTACAACTTTAATACAATTACCAATGTAATTCTGACTGGAATCTCTCTGCAGCACAGTTTGACACATAAATGAACCAGAATAAAAAGATTCTCAATCACAATTTCTATTATAAAGCGTATCTACTCTGGGTTTTGAGCATGTTTTATACCAAGTTTGATTTCTATCAGTAGCAGTGAAGGGAAGAAGAAAGAAGAGTTCTGACACCATAGCAGAGGCTTACAAGCATGTGAAAGAGTATTGCAATGAAATGTATTTCTAAATAGTGACTAGTTAGAAGCAGAAAAAACACTTTCAAAAGAGTATCACAGGTGAAATAAAGAAAAGTAAATTGAGAATTAAATCACTAATTTATTAAATACTTATATATGATTTTTTCCTGCTGCTACATGTGCTGCTACCACATACCAAGTGATACAATATGAAAAATAAATACTGCTGATCTTCATATGCCCCCAGATTTTCTCAAAAGGCATTGAGCACATCAGAATAGAAGACTTTTGGCAAAATTAGTAACTACAGAATTATAGGATGGATGAGGCTGGAGGGGACCTCTCCTGTTCCAGCCTCTCTGGTCAAACAGGGCACTCTGGAGCCTGCTACCCAGGATTATGTCCACATTACTTTTGAATGTCTCAAAGGATGGAGGCTTCACAACTTTTCTTTGTAACCTCATGGGGGCATAGACCCAGCTCTCATCCTAGAAGCAAGATCCTCGAGAGCATATTAAAATACACAAGTCACTAGGATTTATTTTCCGAATTTTTTTCAAGGAATATGAATTAAAATCTCTGTAAGGGGGGGAGAAAAAGGAGGAGAAGGGATAAACATTGACATGAAAATAAATCAGTAAGTATCTCTATAAAAATAAAATATCCATTGGGTGCAATTTTAGATTATCTAGATATGGGTCAGCCCATATCTAGCTGGGACCAGTGTATTCCCTACTATGCACTCACACACACACACACACACACACACACACGTGTATGTCTCAGTATATTACACAAGGTTTGTTAAAGGAATTCACCTGTCTATTTCTACCTGGCACTCCACAGGCATTTGTGAATGCATTCTAACCATCTGCAGAGCTGAAAAAACAGCTACGACTGTAACAGTATCCAGAGGGTCTTGGGCATGAACTCTATAAAGACAAACCACACTCAGAAGCAGGGGGATCAAATCCTGTCAGAAGTTGCAACATCTGGAGCTGGAGCTGTGAATAACTTTATATATATAAATATATATAGATCTATAAAATTTAGCACTGAGTTGATTTTATAACATATATGCTTCTAAAACTGTTGACATTTTTTGTTAGTGACATAAAAAATAAAGTCCACAGTCAGTTTTCAGATTATGCTGGATTTTATGTTGTATTATGCTGCTTAGGGTTTTATAGTATTTGTCTATCTCATTTCAGGTTCCAAGCTCTCATGGGATTTTATTATAATTCTTTCCAGGCTGCCAATGGGAAATATATATTCATATAATATATGTGTATTCATATGTATGTGTAATTCCTATGTTGCTTGAAGGCTGCTCTTGTCTAGGAGAGAACTCTGCAGAGTAGCCAACATGTAAACATCTCAGTTATCTGGCAGAGAGTTTCCCATATTCATCAAAACAAAATGGTGGAGAGTGCTTATAAACTCTTCCATTTAATGCTGAGTTACCAAAGCTGTTCTTTTCTACAGTCCTTTGCATTTCATTGGATACATCTAAGATATGAGAGTCCTCATTTCAGGTTTTTTCTGCTTATTAAGTTCAAAACCACATAATCTGCCTTTTAATAGTTGCTTTAACTAAAACAGCATCTATTTATATGATGTATGTAAGGAGTTATCACATTAAAAATGCAGTTCTGTAGGTGTTGGTCTGATATTTGCCCCATGCTGCTTATGTAATTTTTGCCTGCTAATGTTATATACTTATGTAGTAAAGGGATTGGTGGTATGTTTACACTGTAAATGTTCACACCATATCAAGTGCTTCTGGAACATAAGGGCCTAGAGAGTGACCTAAGATATAGATGCTGCTAAACTTAAAGATCCACATTTTTAATTTAATTTTTTTTTTTTTTTTTTTTTTTTTTACATTTGGAAGCTTGCAACTAGAATCTGAGATCTCAGTGATTCGCGTGCTCACAGGCTTCTAATTGCTTCATTACAATACAACAGTTAAAAGGAAACTTGGAGAATTGGATAATCACATCTTGGATTTAGGAAGATGCAGGATTTCTCTGTCCATTTTAATCTGGTATCTTACATGTTAGTGTTTCAGAGTTGAATGACAGCTATTCAAGGTAGATCCTCAGACTTTAAAAGTAACTGCCTAGTTTTATTTGACCAATAGAAGCTGGAGATTCTCTAAGGACTGAGCAGGGGACATTGCCTACCTGGATTTCTCCAAGGATTTCAGTACAGTACTACAAGGCTTTCAGCATTCACATGGCCTGATATAGAGAAACTGATGTGTGACAGTCTAGACAAGTGGTCTGTGCATTTGCTGGAGAATTGGGATCCACACATCTAGGGAGCAGCCCAGTGGAAAGGGTCCTGGGGTTCCCAGTGGACAAGTTCAGTGTTAGTGAACAGGGTTTTTCCTGCAATAAGAAAAGCCAACAGGATACTGCATTTGCAGTTGTGGTAAGTGGAAGGGATACCTTAGTATGGCATTTAGGTTCTTTAGTTACATTTTGGTAATGCCTAAACTGTCATTCTCATCATAACTCCAGCATGGAAGAGAAGAGGTACTGAAATGGGAGCCAATTTCCTTTCTCAACTGATGCTACCATCAAAAGCAGATACATAGAAAAGACCATAATAACAGGGGAAACAAGATTAGTACTTCCTTTGAATAATCTGTGAGCCTGCAAGCATTTGTGGTTAAATAAATCCCAGAACTTCCCTTAAACTTCTCATGTACCTCACGGTTTTGAGGGAGAGATTGTACATCTTTTTCATCGACTTTACCATCAAATCTCTAAGGCCTTGGATAAAAATTATCTGCTTCTGGTCTCTCATTACTGTCTTTTTTTTTTTTTTTTGAGACTTCTCCTAGGGGAGCTCAAGTTGAAACACATCTTCTGAAATCTTTTTCCAATTAAAAAAAAAAAAAAGAAAAAAAAAAGAAAAAGGGAAAAAAAAGAGTGAGTGGGTGTTCTGGTGGGAAAATTTGTACATGTTCTTCAACAGTGAACACAGTCACAAAGTGTCTCTTCAGCTTTCTTCTGTGACTTTATTTTTCCTGAAGGCTCCTTTTATAGCTCTATAATCTGCGGGATTTGAAGTCTCTTCCTCCTGATGCGTTTGAAGAAAGATTTATTAATTTTTATGAATTTTGCTTGTTCTACCTCAAGCTCTTCTTTCACCCAGGTTTATGGAGTTTTTTAACTTTCCAGATATTACTTTTCTTCTATTTTCTTTATTTCAACATGATCCCAGTTCTTTGAAGACTGCTTTCAAATAACTCTCCTTTCCTTTGCCTTTTAACCAGTCTTGCTTCTTTTCTCAGGACTTTTATGAGTAGTATAGATTTGTTCTGTGCTTCTAATACAGCTTCCCTAAGAAGTCCCCAAGATGCATGTAACATTCTAAGGTTTTAATTCCCTTAACAGTTCTTTTAAATCCTTTCTTTCTTTTTTTCTTTTTTTTTTTTGTTATAACAGCCTTTCAGATTCCTAAGATTACATGGCATTAACTTATGGAGACACAGAAGCAGAACTCGGTTTTTATTTTAAGAATTCATGTGTTTTAAGTGAGAATTTCTTTTCCTTATCTCTTAGGACTTGATCTTGTTAAGGGTCAATGTTACATTGTAATTACTAAATTTTAGTGATGCTAGGGAAGGAGGGTGCTCCCAGTTTCTGCTAGGGCTCTTTCCTCCCCTGGCAGCGTACCAGGACCAGTTATGGTGCATTTACTAGTCAGCCATGACTGGCAGTGTACCTGCAGCTGTTCTTGGTGTACAAAAGGTGATTGTCAGTATCTCTACGAGCTGTCGATCTACTCAACTTTCAAAACACAACGTGTGCTTTTTAATGCTTTGCTTCAAAATTGGATTGTGGATGGGAGATGGTGTTTTTCAAAAGATTTAAAGACCTTTAGAGAAATGTTCAGGAGGAATCCTAATACTAAGAATGTTTCCAAATGACACAAGTTTTGTTTCCAAAGTTCATTTTTCATAAAGTAGTACTGAAATTCATTAAATTTCTTATTTCTGAGGTGTCTTTGTCTCAAACAACAAAGAACCAGCCGGTTTGTCACACACAAAGAATTGCGGTCAGCAGCTCAATATCCAAGTGGAGATCAGTGGTGAGTGGTGCTCCTCGGGGCTCAGTGTTGGGGCCAGCATGGTTTAAAATGTTTGTTGGTGACATGAACAGTGGGATTCAGTGCACCCTCAGCAAGTTTGACATGGCACCATGATGTGCAGTGCAATTTACACAGTGGAGGAAAGGGAAGCCATTCAGACAGACCTCAACAAGTTTGGAAAGTGAGTCTCTGCAAACTTCATGAAGTTCAACAAGGCCAAGTACTGTGCTGCAGCTGTACTTGTTTTAAAAATCCTTTTATTTATCTTGAGTCTGCTGGCATTATTTCAAGGCTGGGTTTTTTTACTCTAAAAATAGTATGTTATTGAATTCTCCAGACTCTTGCCACCAGCAAAACCTTCAGGAATTATTTGAAAAAGTTAAATAACTGGTGGGTGAAACTAATGCTTCTTACTACCCTTAATTATTCTACTTCTCATTTTCATTCAGATATCCTAACCTTAATAATTTTAATAGGGCTTAATTTTCAGAAAAAAAAAATTATAATCTAATCCACTTTAGAACAGTTCACATTGAAAAACCTTGGGAAAATGGAAAAAAGATCATTGGACTTCCAGTCTAGGGTTAGATAACTAAATATGTTGACATTTGATCCCACTCATTCTTGGAGGTTTTTTTTTATAGTTATATCAATACGTAAAATAAATTTCTTTTGATAAAACCATGAACCTCTAATTAAAATCTTGCTCTTGTTCAGGGACTGGTCAATAACCTATATTGGCCTTTGGCCAAGACACTACTTAAATGTAGTTATCAGCAGCTGATGAAAGAGTTCGTCATAGGTAATCAAATAGCTTTCTATCTTTCTGCCATCATAATGGATGGCAGATTTATTCATTTATTCAACAAATGCACGTAAGGAAAAAAGTAAGGATCTGAATACTATTCCAAAGGTCATGTTTCAGTCTCAGAAATAACAGCTTCACTGCAGTTCCTTGCCTGGCACAAGGCAACAGGGTTCAGTTATCATGTTCTCAGTATTTTACTTACATGTAAGAGAGTACATTAAACCATATAATCAAATTTTGCCATACTTTTAATACAAAGGAAATAGCATGTTCCTCATCAGAATTAGGCTCAATAGTTATCTGACATTTTAATCGTGGTATATTTTTATTACTACTTATGCTTGCATCTTAGATATTTTTGTCAAAAGTGTTTCAGTGTGTCCTTCTGAATGACATCTCTTCTATTATGCTTAAACTGTCTTAATTCATCCTTACACTGCAATACTCTAATACTGTTTTATGGTGGTAATTTCATGAGCCATGTCTCTTGTTTCCTTAGAAATTTTTACTGAAAGGCAATAATAAAGTTAGTAAGCAGTAATATTTAATTTTAACTAGGAATTAAGAAGAACCAAATGTTTGTTTGTTTGTGTTTTTTTAACTCAGATCTAAATAAAGAAAATAATTTCCAAATTTTTATGCAAACCACTGAGAGCCTTGTTTTCTTCTCTTGTGAATCTTTTGTATTCTCAGTCAGTCAGCTCTCTGAAGAATTTCTAACATATTGCAGAGAAACAACTGTCAGCTTTATTGCTTTGTACTATTCTGGATCAAACAGAAGAAAACTGAGTCTAGGTGAATGAAAAATATTATTTTACCAATTAAATCAAACTCTTTCATAAACAGAAGTCATCACACGTGAAGCGCTATACAGCTGTATGCAATGTACTTTAGAACAATAAACTTGTTCTTTTCAAAAGTGTTGACAGAATGAAAGGGTTCCAGAACTCAGCAGAACAGTTGTAATAACTTCCACACATTGAATAATTTCATCCTTTTTAAGAAAAGATTAAACTTTGAAGCGGAAAGCTGGTGGTCAGTATGCCATATTGTATTTAGAGGGCACTTACTGAAATTCTTTCAAAAGTCTTCCGTGAATGTCTGCAGCATTTTAAACTACTTAAATTTCTTCTAACGTCGTGAGGACTTTTTTTATTTTCATCAGACCCTTACTTTCTCAGAACCAAAGCTGTTCTATTTTACCATCTTTATCCCTTAAAAAAATTTTTCCTCTGCTTGATATGAGCATAACTAACATAATATTTGTAATATAATGAAATTTGTAACATTTTAAGGCATTTAAAACTACAAACTTAACGATGAGTATTTTGTTTTGGATATTTAATACTTTTTTGTGTTCTCTTATAAAAATATAAAAAGCACCCATCTGCTTTGTGACTCACTGAGAATGCTAAATAATGCTTACTCTAACATAGTAGCTTGTGTATCCAACTAAATATCCTGATGAAGGTGAATTTGCATACAGTATAAAGAAAAGTTTTAGAAGAAAGTATGAAAACTATTGTTGAACATTAGTGGATATTGTACTAAAAACCTATTAGAATTTTAGTTATTGAATCAAATAAACTACCCCTGCCAACACTCCAAGTTTCATTTTAATATTCTATATAAACTCATAGGACCATTTGTCTTTCTAATAGATGAGGTTACCATGCAATAAATTTAAATGTAGTTTGTGAATTATTTATGTATAAGGCAGCATATCTGGATAATTCTATTTTTCTCTGAAGGATTTTCTCACTTTAATGAAAGTTTATAGATATATGAACTGTCTTTCCGTGCCTAGGATTCCAGACATCTTTTGGTCATATGTGTGATAAAAATCAAATCAAATCATATGTGTGATGTGGTCAAAATGCAGCAATTCCAATTTGGCTGTTCACTAAAATCTGGATTTAAAAAAATAATAATATTTAAAAAAATACCACACCCCAAAAAATCCAAATCCAAAATGAAAACAAAACAAAACAAAAACCCTCAAAAAACCACAAACCAAAAAACCAAAACCAAAAAGCAACAACAAAAAACAACAAAAAGCCAAACAAATAAATAAAACCACAAAAACCACAAAACAAACAAACCCCAAACAAACAGAAAAAGCCAAAACCAACAAAACTACAAGAACAACACAAAAAACATTCTCAGTAAATCCATATGTGAGTGATCCATAATTGCTTTCCATATTCCCATTTCTGGGAACCCATGAAATTACTATTACAAAGAATACTTTATTACTGACCTTTCATTCTGCTGGGATGTTTCCTTTTATACAGGTTCCACACAACAGCAGAGTTTGTGTGAAAGAAGAGATGTGGGAAAAGTTTCATAATTATATTTCCTGTAGACTTGGGACAGACTTTTATTATGGCTTTTAGGGATGTGTGGCTACTAACAACCAAGTGGCTTTTTGGTTTTCTGAAGTCTATGAATGGGCAACGTAGCTCGTGACTCTTTGAGCGCTTGCTCTGTCTTCTAATAATTCTCACTGTCAAAGAAAGCTGCTAGAGCAGAACAATCAGGTACAGAGCTATTATGTGAAGCTTGAGAACTTATTATGTTTGACATAGTCTCTAATAATCTGCATGCTTGTTCTTTAACATCCATACACCTAGGGCTCCCCCTCTTCCTCACAGTACTAGCAATGATTATCATTCCCAGTATCAAAATATGCCTTTGGCATGTTATACCCCTTTTTATAATCATAGACAATGTTGATTGCAAATTAATTTGTTTCTAAAAATCAAAGTTGTAGATATCACAGCCTGACATTATTATTAAAAGATAGAGCTAATAATATTGTTTCTACAAGTGGCTTGGCACTTAAAGGACTAATCCATTTTTATCCTAGATCAAAGCACAGTTGTTCTATTTGTTATCACTTTTTTCTCCTCCTCTTTGTCCTTTTAAAAATTATTTTGTTAAATTCATAATTGCTCTTTTTGTTTGAATTTTGATCCCTTATTTGCATATAATTTGTCTCAATTTGAAATCTAATTTCCTAGTGTATGTTATCATGAATTTTTCATCTCTGTGCCTTATTATGCATAAAAGCAAATGACAGTGAACATTAAATACGCTTCAAAGTATTAATGATTTATTTAATACTGGTTCCTTGAGAAAACATGTAAAGCAAAAAACCCCAAGTATTTTAAAATAGGAGAAAGGGGAGTGCAAATTTAAATCTACATAAATATCATTACAATTTCTATTGGATTACGACAATACTGTTTCAGAGTGTTACAGTATCAAAGTGTATAAAACAACATCTTGCAAAAAACCCACTGCTGTTCCTTTGTAGCCTTTTGCTTAAACATGTATTTCTGCATGCATGTAGGTTGCATAAGTGTATGTATGGGCAATTTATGCCCAAATAATACATTATTATTTCACAATTTCATAAATATTTTACATAAGAATATACATTTTTATTCTGGGAAATCATACAAGTGAAATAATAGTGGTTATTTATTTTATTATTGCATATAGCAATAGAGAATATTTCATAAAACAGAGCTTGTAATCTAGCTGAGCTACTCTATCCTTTGTCTGCAGGTTGACTATCCTAGTCTTTGAAATCTAGGAGAGATTACATCTCCTCCAGCATGCTGCTGCAGTGTTTTCCATTCATATAATTAGAAAGCTTTTCTCAGTCTTCAGTGTAAGATTTGATGTAATGAAGACTGCTGATAACTCCTTGTTGTCATTGGTGGACTCAGGAAAATAATGTAAAACTGGTACTTTTACGACAACACTATTAACATATCATACTCTTACCCTTCTATCCCTGTATCTTTTGCTCTAGATAAACCTCTTGCCCAAATAATATTACTTTTGAGAAGGTTGAAAACTGTCTTCCTCCTGAACTCCAAATTTATTAATTTGGTCTTGATTTATATTCACAGTGAGTAGAAGTATTATTTCCTGTGTTTTCCATCTGACAGTCTTACTGGCATAACCCAAAAGACTGTGTTTCTCATTTATAGGACATAAGGTGGTTGACTTCTATGAAGCTTGCAAGCATTTCCCAGATATTCCTTATTTTATGTCTGTTCTCTTTAAAGAGTAGAACTATGCACTTGTTTTTATTGGATATAATCTTGTTGATCTCAGAACTTCTCTCACTCTATCAAAATTCTTTTCATCCTGTCCAGAAGAGTGTTTGCTCTTCTACCTATCTGTTTACCATCTGTGAATGGTCTAAGTGCTGTTTTTAGTTCATCAATTTGCCTGCTAACAAAAATGTTTCAAAGGATTAAGCTAGAGGCCCTCTCAGAATATAAAATATAGCATCTCCTTCTGTAGAAATGTTTTAACCTATAACATATATTCTTTCATTAATGAATGCGTGTAGGGGGTTGTTATTAACATTTCTGTGGAAGGATGGCATGTCAAAAGCTTTATGTGGCATTTTCACTTTTGCTGCTTGTGGTCTTAAAATACTACTTTAGCTACCCTATGAAAGGAGTAAATTGGATTTTACTAGATTTTTTTGTTTAGTTTCTCCTGAATTTTCTTTCACATTGCTTTTAAATCTTCCTTAATATTCCCTCAATTCTTTTAAATGTATATTTGATATGTAGTTCCCATTTCTATCTCATTACATGCTACGAGTAACTGCTTTATAATGCCTTGTTATTTTGCTGCCCTTACATCTTTTGAAAGACACTTTATAGCTTTCCTTTTCCTGGTTCTTAGAGACTGAAACTAGAGCCACTTGATATAAAAAATATTATTTTCTCTACCTTTTGATTTCACCTCAGATGGAATCACTTTGCTCAACAGATGGTGTCAGAGTTGATACTTTTTCATTGGATATCTCTGTCTTCCTCAAATATACCAATCAGAGTATTTATCCTAAACCACTTACAGGTGAGTTAAAAGCATTTTCTTGCACTGCTCCATGAAAAGTTAAATATCCATTGATTTATTCTTTGTATCATACAACACACCAGTTTATGCTTTTTACTATACAAAGACAACAGTTTACCCAATATTAAAACCCTTTCTACCTAAATAAATGTCTTCCAAGAATTTCTAAATAGTTAACTCATCTAGTGTCTCTCAGAACATTTTCATGAACTCCTGTTAGAGCTCTACCATCTAGGCAGCTGTCTTGGTTTTATTAACACGAGAAGGTAGAGGTGCAAACAATCCTCATGACAGCATAATTACATGGCAAAGTTATTCTGCAACTTCAGATTCGGCAATATTACTTCCCTGCGTCAAAAGGTATCATTAAAGCAAAGACTTTTCAGTACCTTGCCAAGGATTACCTTAACAGACCAGCAGCAGGGCAAGGATTTAGGGCCTTCATATTCTGAGTTTTCTTCTTCCATTAAAACTAGAAACTTACTCAAATCAACAGAGTCAGTGTACTGCTGTATCTGGAGATCTAATGTTGCAGGTGCTGTGGGAATCTCAATTTTAAAAACACAGTAAATCTACAGAAATCTATAGAAATAGAATTAGAAACAGGCAAAAGAATGACAGGAGATGGTTTCCTTCAGAAAGTATTATGACAATATCTACACTGGTTTTTATACTTTTAAAAACTTACTACATTGTTCAATGTTTAGCACTGAGGACATGAACCTCTGTCTCTTTTTATCAACTTAGGTCTTATCCTGTGTTGACTGTAGATTAGAAGCTCTATTTGAATAAATCATTACTATGAGAGGAAGAAACTTTTAACGACTTACTGTATAATTTTATATTTTTATCATTATTTTAAAGACTAACTATGCCAGCTAAAAGTTGGTCAGGTTTTTCAGTTTTCTAAAGTTACTGTGCAACTATTTAGAGTTGTTCCTTCCCACTCATCCCATTTTGGGAGACATAATTTGCCATAAATATTTAAAAAGTTATCAAATGCAAATTTTTAATAATGCTGGATTTATAACTTCTGTCCTTCAGCTGAAAACCTTCCTTCCTACTTGAGAATACAGTACACTTTGTTCAGTAACAATGTTTAGACTATTAACAAAATAAAGGATCAATCACTGTTTAAATTCCTCTCAGTAACAGTCATGGATATCCATTACTAATTCCAGCAGCATTAAACATGCTGCTCATCAGACAGGTTGATCTATATATAGCAGAAAAATTATTTCTTTTTTAACGCAGAACCACAGAATGGATCAGGTTGGAAGGGACCACAGTGGATAATCCAGTCCAACCTCCCTGCTCAAGCGGGGTCGTCCTACAGCATATGGCACAGGATTGTGTCCAGGCAATTCTTGAATATTTCCAAGTGGGGGATTCTCTCTGGGCAGTCTGTTCCAGTTCATGGTCACCTGAACAGCAAAGAAATTCTTCCTTGCATTTGGGTAGAACCTCCTATGCATCCAAGTCTGCCTGTTGCCTCTTGTCCTATTGCTTGGCACCACCAAGAAGGGCCTGGCTCCATCCTGCTGACATCCTCCCTTCAGATTCTTACAGATATTGATAGGGTCCCCTTGCTGTGTTTCTTCTGGAGGCTGAGCAGGCCCGGCTCCCTCAGCCTGTCCTTATCAGAGGGATGCTCAAGTCCCTTGATAAACTTGGTAGCTCTCTGCTGGAGCTGCTCCAGGAACTCCATGTCTCTCTTGCACTGCATCCCACAACTGGACACAGCACCCCAGATGTGGCCTCACCAAGGTTAAGTAGAGGGGAAAGATCACCTCCCTCAACCTGTTGGCAGTGTTTTTCCCAAAGAACTCCAGGATACCATTGTCCCTTGGCCATAAGGCACTGCTGGCTCATGGATAGCCTGTTGTCCCCCATGATCCTCAGTTCTTTCTCTGCTGCTTTCTTCTGTTTTTCTACGACTATTATCTTTATTTAAATTATCCTTCTGGGGTCTAAAAATTGACTTCAAATTACAGAAATATTATAAATGTATATTCCTGTTATCGGTCTTCTTCAAATTAGATCTTAAGTGAAAGCATAGCCAGAGCTGGATAAGCCAGTTTCTGAAATATATTCCTAGGTTTTTCATTCTCTTAATATTTCTGCAGTATTTTCAAGTTAGTCTACAGATAGATCTTCTCTAATGTGCAATTGAAACAGCAGGAGAACAATGCAATTAGTTGTACTTCCCCTGCAACTGTGCAGAATTGAGAAAAAGGTTCACTCCTAGCTTTGGAAACTGTACATTGCTAATCAACACAGGAAAATTAAGGAAACACAGGTATGCTTTTGGGAGTTATATGAGACATGCTGAGAAGTCAACCCTGAGGAAGAGAAAAACTGTAAACACTATAAACTAATTTCACAGATATATTAATGAAATAATCCATTAATCCCCAATTGGCTTGAGGTGTGAACACCTGTGGAAGGACAAGCAAGGTAATGCTAATGAAAACATTAAAGATAAAACATGCGGATGTCTTTTGCTCACGGTCCTGTGATAGAATTATATATTCATTTCATTGACAAGGTTTTTTCATCTGACATTGTTCTAGTATTTTTAGAATCAATTGGCCAAATTCCTGTGGACTTCAATCTATACCATCTTTGCAAAACTTAAAAAAAAGGAATAAAATAAAAAAATAAAGCGATAGAGCTACTATACTGTATCTTGGGAAAGTAGACTTTTGGCTGCTCAAAGTACTAGTTAGTACATTTCCATGAAAATGTGAGTTTTGAGTGAAATGAAGTCCACAGTCTGTTTTTAAGAAACATCTTTTAAGAGTGCAGGAGTAGGCAATCCCAATGCATTGAAAGTCAAGCAAGAGAAGCAGAAGGCTGGCTTGTCTGAGCAGTGACATCCTTTAGAACCTAGGCAGGAAAAGAAAGTATATGGATTCTGGAAGTAAGGTCAGGCTATACAATAGGACTGTAGATATGCTGTTAACTATAGGAAGAGAATTCTATATTCTAAGCTCAGTAGGAGTTAAAGCTGGCGAGTATATTGGTGGACAAGAAATGAAGGTTTTAGGTAGCAAAACGAAGTCTAAAGAAATATTGATTTGTTACTTGATGGGGCTGATCACTTTAGGAATATGAGTGAAGATAAATCACAAATATTTATTACCTTCTTCATTTCTGTCTTTAACACCAGTCATGGGCCTTGGGGCTCTGGGAGCCCTGGGATGGAACACCATGATTGACCATGTATGATCAGCTCTCAGATGACTTTGAATTGGTACAGTTTGCTGCTGTAACTGAGTGCAAATAAGTCTGTGGGACCTGGTGGGATTTACCCCAGGGTAATGAAATAGTGCACTGATGTTATTGCAAGACCTACTGTAGTTATATATCAACAGTCTTAGGAGTCCAGAGGAGTTCCAGGTTATTGGAAGAAGGCAAACATTTTTCCAGTTTTCAAAAAGGGCAATGAAGAAGACCCTGCTAATTATAGGCCTGATATTTTGCTTTTGGGCTTTGTAGAATTATAAAAAAGATTATCCTGGGAGGTAATGGCAAACCCTTGAAAAGATCATGCAATGATTGGTCAAAGCCAACATGGATTCATGAAGCGAAAACTTATTAACTTATTACAAGGATATTTCTCTAGTGAATGGAGAGAAGACAGTGGGCTTTTTTTTTTTTATTTTAGCGAAGGTTTTGATACAATTTCTCACAACATCTTTATGGAAAAAGTGTCCAGCATATAGCTGAACTTGCCCACTATTATGGTAGGTGAACAACTGGCTGAAAGGAAGGGCTCAAAGTGATGCAGTAATGGAGGCAGCATCTAAATGTCAGGCAGCCACAAGTGGTGTTCCCTCAGGGCTCAATTTGAGAGAAAATTCTCTTCAATATTTTTGTTAATGACCTGGACACAGAAGATAGGTCACGCAGAGTTTGCTGAAGGTAACAAATTAGGAGGAGTCACTGATTCTCTTGAGAGCAGAGAGGTCTTAGAGAATGATATTGATAATTAGAATAATGGGTAAATACCTATCACATGAAACTGAGCAACAGCCAATACTGGATCCTATACTTGGGACAGTGTAATGCTTTGTGCCTGGGTGCATGTATAGACTGGGGGACAAGAGGCTGAAATGAAGCTCTGCAGAAAGGGATCCGAGAGGTTTGTTTTCTGTGAAGTCCAATATGAACTAATGATGTTCCCTGGCAGCCAAGAGGACCAAAAGTATCCTGAGGTGCTTTAAGTGAAGCACAGCTGACTGGTCAAAAGGATTGGCTATCCCACTCTATCTCAGCATTGATGCTGCCTCACCTCAAGTTCTGAACGCAGTATTGGGCTGTGTCAGACACCAGAGTCTGATTAAGAGGTAAAACTGAAGAACAATGAACAAATTTCATAAATATTTGTGCTACAGGAGCTCGGTTTGACTCCCACCTTCTGATATTTATCCATGAAATTGCCAGTGAGGAAGTACAAGCTGCATACATCTGACAGACATTTTGAATTAGTTGCAAAGGTATCTGAACTAGCAGCTGTCTTCTGGAGGAATTAGTATGTAAACTCAATGACATACTGCTCTGCTCTGAGCTGTGGTTCAGGGTGTTTCAATGTGCCAAGAAGAGAAATATAGCTAAGGGGAAAAGAGGGTCATTGTTTTCCCAAATCATTGTATTCATCACTCTGGCTTATAGGAAGACAGAACTGTTAACCATCAGACATAGAAGATCTTTTAAAAAGTCATTGAGGCAAAAGCTTAATTCTATTTTCGAATCATTACACAACAGTAGTTTTCATTCTCTGTGTTTTTTGTTTTCTTCCCAACCCTTTTGTTTTCAGCACAGGACTGCAGGCTGTCTTGCAATTCAATATTTGTTGATATACATTTTTACCCCTCAGTAATACAGATTTTAAAATCAGTGTTAACCATCAATTTTGTTGATGATGCACAAGGCAGAGCAGAGCACAGCTTGTGATTTTACAGGTTTTTGTCAGCAGTATTGACAGCAGTAAAACCCTGAAGCAGAACCTACACAGAAAGCAGATATGTGCACTAACAAGATGTTATTTTTGGAGTTTCTTTTCTAGCTCATAGCTTTTTACTGGCAATATTTTAATTGGTCCTATGCCAACATAAAAAATATAACATTTTACAGCTGTAATCAAAGTACACTTGGGAACTATTTGACCCAGTAATACAATTCCCCTTCTGTCCCAATACAAGTACACTTAATTAAATATACTCTAGTCTTTTCCTAATAAAAGATATATTTCACCTCTGACCAGTCTATAGGTTGGACATTAAGCTCAGGCTTCTGACTATACAGCAAAAAAACATAATGAGAGAAGGAGAAAGGGAGAGGTTTATATTTCCTTTTTCTCAAATTATATTTAAAAAAAAAGTGTAGGTGTAGAAGAAAAAACACCTCTTGAACTTTTTTTTCCCCTCTTATAAAATAACAACTGCAACTTTCTTAACTTTTAACAAAATTACTGACAGGTAATATCATTACATCGTCATTACTGGAAACAGCAATTTTTAAGAATGTATGATGATGGTATTAGTTTTCACATACTCAATACCTTAATAGAAACAGTTTAAAAATAAGGTCTTTTGTGAATCATTAACAAATCTAACCTAGAAATTTCACTTTATTGCTTGTGTCTGTCACGCATCAGATCGTACCTTGTTTAGCCAACATGAGAATTAAAAAATACTTTATGATCTTGTCTAGAACCCTGCTTTTCTCAAGGAGAAGGATCAGAGCCATGACAAGTGTTGCATGTTTGCATGTAGTAGTTCTAGGATTGCTTATGTGGGTGTGATAAGTCCTCAGATTTTTCAGCCAGTACTATTGAGACCGAGTTCTGAGCTCTTCAATACAAGAGAGGCCTGGACATAATGGAGAGAGTCCAAAGAAGGCCGACAGAGATGATTAAGGGCATCTCTCCCATGAGGAAAGCCTGAGAGACCTGGGATTGTTAAGCCTGGAGAAGGGAATGGTTTGTAAATACCCAAGAGTGTGAAGAGAATGGAACCAAGTCCTATTCAGGAGTTCCCAGTAGCAAGGCAGAGACAGCAGGCACAAACTGTTATGCAGAAAGTTATCTCTGAACACTGGGAAGCACTGCTTTATTGTGAGTGACTGAGCTCTGGCACAGCTTGCGCAGGGAGCTTGTGGAGATACTCATAAAGACCTGGATGTGCTCCTTGGAAATGGGGTCTAGGAGATTTTGTTTGAGCAGGTGAGCTGGACAAGATGAAGTCCAGAGCTCCTTTCTTCTGCAGTTCTTTCCTCAACCATGGTGTGATTCTGATGTTATAACTTTCCCAGTATCTCCCATTATAACATCAATACTTTTTTCAAACTTCAAGTACAAAGTGAAAATTTTCTGTTGAGATATCCCTTCCTGAAAAATTGTAATAATTTGAAATTTTAATAATAGTAAAATTATGAAATAATGAAATTGTAATAATAGTAAAAACAATAATAACAACAACAACAATTTATAATCTCAGCAGAAAAGGTAAAAGTAAAATATTGTGGTTTACAGGGAGGGGAGAACAAGAGAAAAGCGAAGAGAGAGGGAGAGAAGGAGGGAAAGAAGGGGGAAGGGAGGGAGGAAGGACTAATAATACGATAATAGTAAATCAGACAGAAAACTCCTACTTTTGCTCAGATTTGTTCAACTACAGCCCTACAGACTAGAGAGATCAGTAACCCGAGAGAAGCCCCAAGGGTTGCATGGATGGCACAGAACAGGACGTAGCACTGTTTGATTTGTTAAGCACACAGATGGCGGCTGTTGAGAGCACAATCCAGAACAACTTGTACAGTACAGCAGCAAGGCAAGCCACTAATCATATATTGCTCAGTTAATCAATCATTCACCTAAGAAAGAACAGATGGCACAATTCATAAAGAGTCAACTACAAGTGTACAAAAGGGCTCATCGGTATTTCTGTCCTACCCTTGTAAACTACAAAATAGACTTGCTTGGTTTCTAGATGCTTGTTGGCTAGATGTTCACTGTTAAATTGAATTCACTGGCATGCTCGACTCTTCTGAAAGATAATTTTAAATTAATGTATCACTAATAAATTCATTATCCATAAGCTCAGATAAGAATGAGAGTCAATAATAAACAATGTTGAGATAAACTAAATAAACTTTGGGAATCTCTGTAAGAAATTAATAGAGTGATGGTTCCAGCAGTTTTTACAGTGATGGCACAAAGTCAGTGATGGCCTTAACTTGATGTTACTGCCAGAAAGAGAGCAAGGTGTAGTGCCTTGTGTGTGGTCCATCAAAGCCCTAGAGAAAGAATCAGGAGACTCTGGAAATTGAGTTGGTACCTAACTCCTAGTGCACTTTCTTGAAACCAATTCAGACTCCTAAAATTCAGGTTCCAAACATGTCCATAGTCAATTCAGTTAGGCAGAATAACCTATTACCAGTCTTTCCCTCATTATTATCATGTTTTTCACCTTGCTTGTACGTCTTGGTAAAGCAAACAGGTTCCATGAAGTGAATAAAGTGGTGCAAAAGCTGTGATGGCAAGAAAGGTTTGCCTTTAGTGTGACAAAGTGGTTGCCACTTCCCCATGTGGAATTTTCCTTTAAATAAACATCGGTTGAAACTTCTGAAATGAACAGGGAATCAACCACAAAGAGCAAAAGCTCAATATTAATTAGGAAATTGTTCATTCTTCTCCCTCCTCTTTATCTGGGAGAAGGAAACCAGGATTAAGTTTTTCTCCAAGGATTAATGAGATTTCACCACGCAGAGAGAAATAACAATTTTAGATTTCTTTGTTAAAGGCAATGAATCTGGACATCTCTTATTATTTTGTTCTATTGATTTATGAAGAAGTATGAGTGGCTCCAGTTACAAGGTAGATCAAGATTTTCTGCTTAGAAAGGAATATCCTCTGACCTTCAGGAAAGCATACAGGCTTTACATCCTGCCTGGATGTTATAGCATTCCTAAACAATTAGGGTAAAATCTGCCTGACTGATGGTCAGACTAGATTTAACCAGCTTCACTGTTTCATCTTGAATAACAGCACAATAGCAAAATTTGGTGGGTTTTTTTGTTTCTTTTTGTTTGGTTTGGTTAGTTTTCTTGTTTTCTGTTTTAAAGGCAGAGTTAGTTAAATTGTCATGCTTCCCCTAGACTCTGAGACATGCTCTTTCAGCCCTGTGGTCCTATTAAGTCAATATGTCTTTCTCTGGACTCCAATGTATAATAACCTGAAATCTCTACAAGAAACGTGGAAGGAGAGATTGAAACTTGAGCCATATAGTGCAATCCTTCTTCAGTACATGTTAGAACAATTGCTTAACCATATTACCTTCATTTTGGAAAAAATTACTTGCAAGGGACTTCATCTAAAACCTGTGTCAAGAAGAACACAGGTGTCATTTGGATTATAAGTGGTTCATTTTTCAACATATCTGCTTTTGTAAGAAGGCTGGACTCAGAATCACTGGAACCTGAATGCACGTATATTTAGGAACCTAGTCATTCCAGATAATGTATGGAAACTACTAAGATGTGCCCTCTAGCTTTATATATTAAGGATAAAAGAGAGTTGGAACATGTTAATATAATTTTTTAAATCCATAAATTGTAATGTATTTTCTTCATTAATTCATATTCTCCTCCAAACAATTACCCCTAATTTGGTGATGCAAATAAATATAGTAGAGGAAAAAAGATGTTAACATTAACCCGTAATGTAACGTCATGCGTCAAGTTACACTTAGATCAGGAATCTTTTGGTAAGTCATGTCTGAAAATATTTTTTCCAGAACTTAACATTGCTTGGAAGTAATAATATCAATTAAAAAAAAAAAGACAAATAATAGAAAAAGTTTTTAAAATTCATAATAATCACTGTAGTCAGCAGAAAAAAAAATTATTATCTATTTTGGTGAATAGCTATTTCATTAAAAACCAGTATGAACTCACAATTAATATTATTCAAACCAGAGATTCAACCAGGTAAAATTTGGTTTGTATTAATAACTAATTTTGCAATATTTGCTATTTCATGTAGCTCATTCACCTTAATGATCATTACTTTTAATGCTAATGAAATTTGTTCAGTTAAAAAAAAGGACATTGTTGACATATCTCTGAGCATATTTTAGCTGTGAGCACATAAAAATAGAGAATGGATTTTTAGAGTATTTTCCTTTCCTCATTTTTTATACTTAATTCTTCTTGTAGGTGCAAGTACCTTCAGTAGCAGATTTCTTCTAATTGCCTAAATGTATTTTGCAAATCATTCTCAATGAAAGCACATTTTTCATTGGTTCTGTTACCAACTAAAATACCAATAGTCACTGAAGCAATTGATCAATAGTATTATTTCCTTCTGCCAACCAGTTCTGCTCACCAGGATCTCTGCTACAGAAAACTTATGTGTTATGCTATTGCCCTAGTCTGAGATCTATACTGGCTAGAGTAGAATAAATGGGCAATCACTCGTGTTAAGGAGAAACAGATTTCTCATTCATTTTTAAGCACTTGAACACTGGCCTAACTACAGTGTTTTATTATGGCTTCTGGATTTAGGAAGACCAATTTCTGTTAACTTGACTTCACACCCACAAAGTTTTTAGGACTTCGTCTGAACTGGTTAGACTCAGCATCCACAGCTCCAAATTTTTTTATACTTTGTGATGCATGAGTGTGTGTTACTGTCCCTATGTCTGCTGCCATAAAATCACCTAAATATATTGTTAATTTTTAAAAAAACTGAAAGAAAAACAAGAGCCTACAATAAAAATAAGTTCAGCATAAAGTTTTATTCTGGAATAAGGTACTGTTGTTTAACATTGATATTCAATTCAGGTTTTGCCTTACTGAAATTTAGCCACACGGCCACTTGTGCTCTCTTTCCTCTGCATAGAGATGAATGAGAGCCACAAAATGCTTGTAGGGAGTTTATTTAACCTTGCTTAAGATGAGTGCCTCTCTTTTCCATTAAGGATGCAAGAAATGGTATCTCTTGTGTTTCCAGCTGTGTTATAATATAAAACATATTTCAAAGAATTCTCTGGCCATGTTGCCACTTTTTACCCCTCCTGCTCTAGGATGCAGGGCTGTACAGGCAGGAATACAGGTTTACTTTTTCTAAACCATTTCAGGAATGCACTTTAGCAATCATGCTAGAGCTGCTATATTCTTTTTCATTTCACATATCTGTCTCTTTTTCCCCTGTACCTCTTCCCCCATTTTCATCTGCCCAACGCAATTCTAAGATCAATTGAATTCATGACATGCACTTTGATACAGCCATGAATGTATTGTATTTCTGTCTTGTACCTCTACTTGTGCTATATCTGAGTACAAACCTGGAAACCTGGAAAAAAAGCAGTCTGGATTAACCATCTGGGACATAGAAAGTGTTAAGCTCGTAAGTGCAGGCACAATTTGAGCAGACTGTATTTTACTCCCCAAGAGAGGTCATGAAGACATTTCCCATAGGAAGCTATGGGGGAAAGATGCAGTGCATCATTCTGTTTCTTTATGGAATTGTTAATTACTGTCACTTCTACATAAGAGACAATCTACTTACTTCAGATTTACACAGTCCTACTTTAGCTCCAAAGTAGAAGTTAATGCACTCTAGCCATCATCCTCTAACTCCTAATTGTTTTTTCAAGAAACACCTGTGTATTTTTCATTTGATTTTCATAATATGATGACCAGTTCCACTGATGGCAAAAACCTTTTATAAGGCTCCAGGAAGTATCACATCTCTATCATGTATCATGAATCACTTTTTGTATTAAAACTTAATACAGTGTATATTTGAAAAATGTACATGATTGCTCATACATATTCTTTTTATTAAATGTGTTAATTTACATATAAGATCCTGTAATATCTTAATTAAACTTTTTACAGATACTTACAAAAAAAAGGGTAGCCAGTAATTCCTTGTTTTATAGGTCCTCTGGTCCCTCTTTTACCTTGCAACTGGATGAACGAGAAGAATTCCTATTATATTAATTCAGATTTTGTGCATCAGTTATCTGATGCATCAGCTACCCTGAAGCAGAGAATCCAAGTATCCTAGACTACTTTCTGCTGTCTAGCCCCCCAGGCTCTACAGGGCCATTTATGATGATATTTTCCACATAATTTTTGTCTTAAAGTTAAAAAGATGTGTTTAATAAACATATAATAAAATTAAACACTGACATTATCTCTATTTGATGCAATACTGGCTTTGTCTATGTAGGTATATTTGCTCTGGATATAATTTTTTCTGTTAATTTTGTTCTTCTTTGAATTCTTTTAGTGATTTTTCAGCTTCTACAGGTTGAGTATCAACATTTACCACCCAATAAATGTAGCATCAGCATTTGACTAAACAACACTAGAAATACTCGCTATGTGAAGGTGTTTCACTTTAGACTTAATTAAGAATAGATAATATATTCTGATGTTGTTAAACTTATTTTCTGTTCTGACTAATGCATATCCAGAAGGATAAGAACATTATTCCTCCTCCAGTGTACCATAATAGAAGAGCCATTTGCGTGTTTAGTAGTGATAGACTAAAATGCATATGGTTCTTGCTTAAAGGCTGTTTAGGTGAGGGGAAAAGTATCCTTAACACTAAGATAATCTGTGTTTTCTTTTCACTGGCTATTAACTAGTGGGCTTTTTCCCCTAGCATTTCTGTAGACATAGTCACTATACTCAGTACAATATTCATATAGATCATGCAGAGTATTAATGTGAAGATTTTGGAAGGGATGTCAGAATTCCCTGCTTTTCAAGTTACGTTTCAGTAAACATATTTATAAGGAGGTTGAACTTTGATTTTCTTAAAGTCATGCATAAAGTAGAGTCTAAAATTAGTGTGATCTTACCCAGAAATGCACTTTAATAAAGAGTGCTACTAGAATTCTAATTTATTTGGGATTTAATCAAATAATATTCATTATATAGTTATTCATTATGTTGAAGCCACAATCCTGTCATTATCTTTGTTTTCTTCAGAATTTAAAAATTGTTTTAAAAATAATTCCCAAACTGTAAGTGTTGGGATGTTTATTTCTAAATTATTCATTTTCTTAAACAGCTACCTTAGTGGAATTTTTGTTTGGTTGGGTTTTGTTGTTTTGTTTTGTTTTTTTTTTTTAATTATTCTGAATGTGAATGTTGCTTATTAAGTACTAGTTAAGAAATCATAGATGCTGAAACCTTGTTACACAACAGTCAGTCCATCCTTACAAATGCAGCCGTGCCTCAAGATATTTGACTTTGACTTATGTTCCCAGTTCAAGAGATATATATACTGAAGGTTGCCTTTCTAACCACTGAATTATTCTGTAACCATAGAAACAGCTGAACTGACCGCTAACTGGGATATTCATCCTGATAAAGATCTCACCAATTCTGCAGAGGCCTGAGTGTTTCAGGTTCAGCATTTCAAGCCCACAGAAAATGTAACTGACACTCAATATTATTAAGTATTAAGGGAAAGAAAATGTATGTATCACCACACATTCTCACAAGATACACTCCTCCCATCACTGAGTTAAATACGATTTCTGCCTTTTCACTTTCCTCAAATGTTCTTAAAGTATAAAAATGTAAGTTTTGATTATGAGAATTTGTAACATGAGTTATATTTGAGAGTACTTAAGTTTGTTCTCGAAACTGTCACTTAATTAATGAATTTCTATCAAGATAGACATGTTTCCATTTATTTTTTTAGGTCTTTTGCTGTTACCTAAGTCTCCTGGATACAATGTATGAATATATACCCATTTATATTTTCAGAACAAGTCACTTCTATATGTTCCACCATTTAGTGAGAGTTAAACATCTAAATTTCTCCCCAAGTTTATAAAATTAAATTTGAACTTCTATTCAACCCAAAAACTCAGGGTGCAAAACTAGGGCAAAAAAACCCAAACCAAACAATTTAAATTGCTGATGTGGTTTTGGCTTCATACTGGGTTATCAAAAAAGGACTAAATCTTGTCATATGGTTTTACCCAGTGTCTTTTATTTTTACTGCAAGGTAAAAGTCATGAACCTGATTAAGAATAAAAAGATGAAGAATTCATTTGAGCATGAAGAAAAGCTTAGGAAAAAACCATTAAGCTGTTGATAAGACATAAGTTCATAAGGAACTGGTCCTCTGAAGCTCAGATTTCTGTATATGTATATATGTGTGTCTATGCCAGCAGATCTATACAAAATATTAACTTCTAAAAGTAAGAATTTTTTGCAAAATTTATTTGTTAAACAGGAAGGATCAATAGAGTTGAAGTATCCTAAGCTATCTGTGGTTTGCAGGAAACCAACCAGTAGTTTTCACCTGTGTGTGTGTTTTTGAATATGGTTATGGGCACTTATACAAATTCAGTGCTATTCAAAAAAAAGAAGTCTCCATAAATAATTGAAAAAAAAATTATATTTGACAATAAACATGGTTTTGTCCAGAACCCTTAAGATCCCAAGAGTTATCTTGGTTACTACTATGACATACAGAAGTTGTGGGAAACTTTGCTTTTGACATGAAGCTTTAAAAAAAAATACTAGGAGGCATTTGTTTTATCCATGTGGGAGATATAAACTATCACTGAATGATGGAGCTTAATTTGAATTTGCCAATATTAAAGAATAGTCTCTAATACCAGAACGCATTCTTGAAATTTCTCCCTTGAGTTCGTTTGAAGGGGATTTAATGAGATACAGAGCATGAGACTGGTTCTCTAAATCTGATCTTTAATTTGATGCTTCCAGTTTTTCTTATTCTCGTGGTTTGTGATGCAAAATGAAGCTCCATGCAAGTCCTTTCCATATGCATCACACCCTAATTGTCAGTCATAAGATGCTGGAGTTTGAGATTACTTTTCTTTGGGTTTTGGTTTGCTCTATTTTGTTTGATTGTTTTGTTTCTATGTTTCTTTGCTTTGGTTTGTTTATTTCTTCAGTAGAATCAAGTAAAAAAATTCCCTGTAAAAGAATGACTTAGAAAAGATTTACTTAATGGTTTTATAACTGAAGTTATTAACCAAAGAAACAAACAGGAATTTTTGGTTTTCATTAAGTTAACAGATCTAAAATGTACAGAAACATAGAGCATAGGGTCAAAGATTAAATTAAGTTCACCAATTTTATACTGTATGACAGCAGGTCATAAAATCAATCAGAAGACTGCCAAGGCTAAAGAGAGAAAAACAAATGAGAGCAATGAAATTCATACAAGTGGAGTTGTTGTATAGCTGCCTAACTGTACTGAAGATAAATATTGTTGGCTTTTTGTGGCTTTATAAACTTTCAGAATGCAGAGTGTGCAAAGTGCTCATTCTGGTGAAGGAATGGAAATCCCACAGAATATATCCACGCAAATAATGAGCAGCACAGCAGCCTAGTCAGCTTTCCATGTCCAAGAAAAAATCCTGATTATCCTAAGGACTTTGTTAATGTGAAAAAAAAATTAAATTATAGTTCTTATGGGATATGTATCAAATGGAAAGACTAACTTTTCAGAGTGAAGAGAGGGTTTGTTCCAGGATTACTTCCAACAGGGAGTTTGCAGGAGCAAAGAGTAATCACAAAAAGAAAGAACAACTCCCTGTTAAAAGTCATACGTAGGGTGAAATCCTTCAAGCTTCACAAAATCAGGCATGATCAAAAATTAGCCATAAGCATCTCATTTTGTCTAAAAAATTTGAATTTCCATGGGGGAACATATAAATTGAGAGTTAAGGTCTCAGTGAACCAGGAATTGTAACCTATTACTTGACCATGCTTTGATATGCATTTAACTTTACCAATATTTCTCAGCAGATCTGAAATATTCCATAGTTCACTGATTTGGCAGCATTTCAGACTTATATGGATGTCTGAAGTGCCGCTACTATTATATCTTCATAGATGTAATATGAATTATCTGCACTTTGCACCTTTTGTTTTGCTAGTGTGCTTGAGTATTTCAAAGTAGATAGGCTGTTATTCAAATAACGAATTTTTAAAACAAGACATAAAAGTGTTTTTGCATAGCCTCTGGTTTTAGTGATGTAATTTGTTCCTGAGCCCTTCTTCATTTGATACATCAGGTAACAGGGAACATGCTCACACAATCACAGAAGATCCATGACCACTCTCTCCTTGCTCAAGAAGCAGTCTTGGTCTTTAATTTCACAGAACTGTTTTGTTTTAATTTTGTCCAGTTTGGTTTGTTTTTATTGTACAATATTTTTACCATACTCCTGTCTCATAGCTACTAACTTTCATTCAGAGTATATTTCTCCTGTTTCACAAATATGAAATTGCAGGAATAGAGAGCCACAGGATAGCAGTCTTCATTTTTCAATAGATTTGCTATCAGGAAGTAAGGAATGTAGATTCTCATCCTGTATCTACTACATCACTCAAAGAATAAAATAGTCATTAAAAATCTACAGCATCATCCACAAAATTTGAAATTGATATAGAGGCAGTTTATCAGAACATAATTCTGTGGCTTTAGCTATGAAAATTCCTCATCTATTCTTAGGTGCAGATTTTCCAATCTGGGCAAATAATTAACTGGAAATTCTACAGGGAGCAATAGCCCTTGTTATACAATAATCCTTCTGCTTTGTGCACTTAATGAAACTTGGTTCCTCCTGCAAAAAATAGCATTGCTGAACTTGCTTAAATTCACTAGAACTTCTCTCTACTTGTCTAAATACCATTTTTGAGACTGTTTCATATATGCAGCTCCTTCATCCTCTTTTGCCTACTACTAAGTGGTTAAAGGCTGGGCAGGTTGTGAAGCTTTTTTCTCACTCAAGCTTTTGACTTTGTAGTATGAATAAATTATTTTGTCATAAATCTTTCTTTCTTTTGTATATTTTGAGAAAAACAACAACAGAAACAAGCATAACATCATGTGATTTTTCAGTAGTGTCATCACAATTAAGGTTGCAGCTACTTGATCTGGTGGTACAAACAGTTGCCTTTTCATGAGTAAACTGTCAAAACTGAAGAAGCTACTTTCCCCATAGGTTAGATCCTTCTATCTGCATTCATGTGCCTGTGTCTGTGTTGTATGTATCAGCTTTATGATGCAGCTTGAATTCATACTAATGTCAAATCAATCACAGATATTTAATATGTTTTAATTGTAGTTTCAGCTACTTGCACACAGAGGCAGAAATTTAAAGGCTTCACTCACAGGACAGTAACAAATGACCATGGGACAGTAATAGTTTCTGCAGACATTTTAAAATTATCACAAATATTTGTCCTAATTTTATGAATGAGAGATGAATAGCAAGGTATCTTTCAGAAGGAGTTTTTTGGACTGTGTTTATAAAGAAGTTTTTTTGCAGTAAGTCTAATTATTTCTGCCTGTGCTTCAAGCCAATGATCAGCCACACAGAGCAAGAAGTGCAAAAGGGTACACAGACAAACCTTACTCTCTAGGTCCTGCTCCTCAGCGCTGCTTCTAGGTCAGACACGTTGCCACACAGCTAAATGGTTTCCAGGTGTTTGAAAGTATCAGCAGATTGATTTCAGATCTTCCTGGGCATGAGTGCCTCCATTGCACCTGCTTGAAAAAACTGCTGTCCTCTCATGTCCATTCCCTGCTGCTGAGGCTTCCTGCCACTGTTCTGGTATTGCTTGCATTCTCCAGCTCTTTCTCTGGCCTCTGCACTCTCTGGTCACTGTTCCAAATCCTAACTGTTATCAATTTACCTTTTATTACCTCCATATTTCAACTGGCACAGACCAGTGCAGGCAAAGTTTTTTTCTGAACTACTTCTCCAGCTCTGTGTTTAGTATGACTTCAGGTCTCCATCTGTGTCTTATTTTTCCTCCTCCCCATTTCAGAAGTTAAGAGAGTAAAATATGCTCTTATTTCAGAGATACTTGAAAATACTGTTTTCAAAATCTAGTGGATCTCTTTGCGCTTGTGGTAGCGGATATTATGATATAGTATTAAAATTCAAGTATCTGGGTTTTTTAATCTAAAAAAGGGGTTTTCTTTTCATACCTGTTTCATGGCATAAGGATGCTAAAACTATTTAAAACTCTTTATACTGATGCTTTATATATATGGCAGACAACTAATTTTATTCAGCCTTGGTTTTTTCTTAATATGCCTGAGTTATTTGTATTTAAATGGACTGAATTTTTATGAAGCATAAATATTCCAAAATTTTAAATATGTTTTAAAAAGTTAAACTGTGGTAAAACAGAGCAGAGATTTCTAATATAGAAATATGCAATGAAATGGGGAGGGAGTTGCTGTTATCATGGACAATATCTCTGTAGTTTTATTTGTTCAAATAATGTGCTTTAAGCAAAAAACTACTAAAGTTATGGTAGAATGAGAAATTTACATTAGATGCATATTTTCATATATGCATATAACCATGCATATGCAACATTATCAGTGTTCATAGAGAAAAAAAAGTACATCCCAACTTCTCATATAGAACTGTGGAGCAGCAAATGAGCTCACATATTTTTAAGAACTCCTGACTTTTCTAAGACATATTAACCTAACTTTGAACTATCCTCAGAATTTGTCAACTAAATGAGGAAAGTACATGTTAGATGTATTAGTTTTAACCCTCCTCTCCCTCAGAATGTGAGTGATCTCATTTGCAAAATTTAATCATTTTTGTTCATATCTAACACTATTCCCAAAGTATGCTTGGATAAAAGCAGCAGAGTGATAAAACGGGTTATTTTAGCACAACCTCTGTTGAATTCAAAATACTTTTTATGTAGAAAATGCTTTCCTTCTCCTATTTGCATCATTATGAATATATTTTCCTCATGTTTCTGTTGTAATTTTCAGAGAGGTCAATGGCAAAAATATGCAAATTCCAGAAAACTGTGTTATTACCTCATCAAGAATGAAATCCTGAACTTTATTTCAGTTACTTTCATATGCAATTAAAGCTCAACTTTCCCAACCGAGTTACAGTATGTTTAATTAAAAATGAAGTTCATGATAGTCTAATACAACACACTAAATCAAATGAAAACATCTCTACCTTGCAGCCTTGTCTTCTAAAATTACCGATAAAGCGTGGAAAGGAATTTTGACTTCTCATTTTTTGTTCTTCAAACCAAGCAATTTGTTCACTTCAGGATGATTGGTTTCAGACTTAAAAAGCAAATATCTGTATTATGCAAATAATACTTTATGAGTTTTGATGTTGTTCTGTTGTTTCCACCAAGTAATCAAAGAAAACTAAAAAGGTGATCAATGGTCCATCATCAAAGCAATTAGTATTAAACTAATCAATATTTGTCATGTTACGGCTACACTGATATTCACAGGTGCTGTGGGTAAATCACAGAAGGCAGCTGAGCATCACCCAGTCACTCACTCCCCCAGCAGAATGGGGAGGAGAAGCAGAAGAGCAAAAGCAAGAAATTAACTCATGGACCAATATCAAGACAGTTAAAGAAAGGAAGAAAATCTGCACACACAAGCAGAACAAGAAAGGAATTCATTCACAGTTCCCTTTGTCAGGCAGATGTTCAGCCATTTCCAGAGAAGCAGAGCTTCGTAAGTTAACAGCTACATGGGGAGAGAGAAACCATAGCCACAAAAAATCCCTGCTTCCTACTACCCCACATTTTGCTGCTGCCCTGTATTCTCTGAGCCAAAGTAATGCTTATGTGTGTATGATATACATAAGCAGATCCACAGATCCTTCACTGTTCCACCAGGATGCGGGGTACTTTGATTTTGCTTTGGTCTGACTCACTGTGAGAGAAGCTGAATGACCCATGGGGTAAATGGTAAATGGTAACTTGCGCTGCTCACCTGGCACGGAGTGACTTGTGGAACTGTGGGAAATGCAATGCACATCTTAGCTCTAAGGTCCCAGACCCTCCAAAAAACACAAAGACAATATCAGGGGGCAATTTGGAAAATAATAAACTAGAGTACGTATGCACAGTACCAACCCCTAAATCAGTCTGCTACATTTGAGGTTGGCTTACACTGCCATTTTAAAAAGTCTTATTATAGTTATATTTAACATGTTCTAACATGAATATATTCTTTGAATGTTTTATGATATTATCTGCTTACATGGTCTCTCAGGTAGTGTACTTGGCGTCAACTACAGTTTTAAATCCAAAGAATAATGATAAATATTGCCCATTTCTGGTCTGCAAAACAATAAATGTCAGCTGCACTCAGACTGTAACTCAAGACAATTAACTGGAAGACAAAAAATTGCTTTTTCTTTCCCCTGCTGCCAGAGCTGTAAACTCTTTGCCAAATTGCCTTTATAAGAATTTAACTTCCCTACTGATTAGTTTGACTCACATTAATTTAAAAAATACCTCTGCTGCAACTTACTAAGCTATAAAACTGTCGCTTTTCCTAGCATGAAGACATCCTGGTTGTTATTTTATTTTAGTTCAAATCTTTTAAAAATAAGTAAATGGATTAATTAATAATTCTGAAATCCCAATAGAAAGATTATTTCTGTTTTATTATCTTTTCATTAAAACATACCTGTGGTATCTTAAGGTGGTTTTTAAGAGCAAGATTTTTTCACTCCCCAAAACCTGTTTTAGCTACAAAACTTATACTTACAAAGGAAGAAAGTGTTCCACTTTAAATTCCAAATTTAAGTGACATTTTCTATTTCATTTTAAGGCTAAATTAGTCCCTTCTAACTATATGTAGGCTTCCCGCCTCGTCTTTTTTTGTTTGTTTCCTTTTTTCCCCCTAATTTTTAAAATTAGTCATTGACAAATTCAAACAGGCAATGGAAAAAATGTTCTGTGTGCAACTTTGTATAATACTAATAATCAGTACTTTGGAATAACCAGAGGAAGGACAATGGAGAAAATTCAAACCATAGCTCCTGATAAAGGACTACAGGACAGATCTAAATTATTTGATGATTTATAAATGATTTAGCTTTGTCATTCAAAAGCGGTGGTAGACGCACAGATGTATGGAAATTACAATTTTAGACTGGCATGCTAAAATCTTTGGAAATTGGTGAGCTAGGTCAGCTCAAAGGAGTGCTGGGCTCATTAGTTTGGCCTCTAGGCTCAAAGGTAAACTGGTGGCCTCAGCTGGAACTACATTGCCAAGCGGAATTACATTGCCAGCAGAACTACATTGCCAAGCAGAAGGCAGAAGAGGGAAAAGGATATGAATGCATTGGGGGACCACTGGAGGGCTGATAAGGCTAATGGTTAGCTTAGGAGTTCACCATGTAATATCTTTTTTAGTGATGTGTTAAACAGGGCAATCTCTTTTTTATGTTGAAGATGATGTGGTATTAGTATAGCTGTTATTATTTTTTTAGGACTATTTTGTTTTTTCTAGAAATGATACAGTAATAGATCCAAGAACTTCTCTTTTTTCTTAAGATACAATGCAGTTGTTTTGTAATGTCAAGCTAAGGTGTTTCTATGAATAAAGCACAACATATTTTGTTGTCCTTTAAGCATATTTTGACTGGTTTCATTATCCTGCATTTACTATTTATCCAACCTGACTTGCAAGAAGCAGCGTACTTCATCACAAGGAAAGCTTGCATAAATAAAAAACTTATGAGTCTAAAATGATAATTACCACAATCTAATGAATCACATAAATCATTTATAATGAAGGGAAATAAACAATGACTCAGAAATGAACACATTAATAACTTGGGGTGTGTTTTTTTCTAGAAGCAATGAGTAGTTTAATTTATATAGTGTGTCCACAGACAGTATAACTGGAATATTATCATTGAAATAATTAGTTGTTAATCTAAGGGGATAAACATATCTAGCAGAGTCCAAATTGAAAAATGGCTATTAAAATTATCATTAAACTAGGAACATTACTATAAAATTATAGTAAATGGCCAACATGATTATAAAGAAAACGCAAAATCTTCAAGAGATCATTTACCAAACATAACATCTCTCAGTCCCTCATCAAGCACCCTCCCCACCACAATTATTTTTAAAAAGTTCCTAAACAGAAAATGGAACTTATTTAAATAAAAATTTGCATGTTTACAAGAGAGAAATAATAGTAATTTTAAAAAAAGTCCTGGGATTCTTTTTGCCTAAATTTTTCATTTAGGTATGTTGGATGAGTATCACCTGACTACAGATGGTGGAGATTTTGGCTGAGGACCATTATCACAGAGCTTCAGAGCAGCACCTATCTTCCTCAGTGAGATAAAGAGATGAAAACCAAACACCTACAACTATAGTAGTGATATGGAAAAGTTGGTGGATTGCATTTAAATATTTTTAATGTATGTAGAGAAGCTAATTTCAGTGTATATGAAATGGTGACTGGATTTCCACAGACATTTGTGAATATTCTCAATGCAAAAATAAAGTAAAAAAGAAAATTTTAAGTGTATCAAAAGATTCTAGTACCCTATACTAGAATCTCTAAACCAAGAATGCGATAAGATTGCTATATTAGTTGCCATAATTTAGCGTATTATTTTAATTTATAGTAAATGATACAACTATTGTATATTTAGAACACTGAAAATATCTATCTTCTGATTCACTTTTTAAATATTTATGAATATTTATTATTATATTTATTATCTTATATTTTAGTTAGAAACATTATTAACTTTCTATATATTCTGCACGTTACCTTTTACTTGAAATCATAAGTGGATTACTGGTTTTCAAGTTCAAAATAGACACATGATTGTATTATGCAACTAAGTTGATCTGTTAGGAAAAAAGCCACTCAGATATTTTATATATATATATGTTCCTGGTGATTGGTGAAATGTCACAGGAGCTGATTTCATTGAGAGAAGTCACAGTTAGACAGGTTAAGAAATTTCAAGGGTCCTGGAGAGCATGAGCAAGTGCATCAGTGCAACTCTGACCTTTCTGTCCCTTCAGTCAAGACTGCAGGGGCTAAGTAAGAAAATGTAGGCAATACTCAGAAGCCTATAAATTGTGGAGATCTGGAGTAATTAAGAAAATCCCAGAGAAATGCATTATTACACTACAAGAAGTCCAGTTTAGACAAGGTTGGTTTTGAGCTTACACTGCAGTAATGAGCACCTCCTTGTCTCTGCTTTCCAACACCCCGCCACCACCTGGAAGCCTTCTGACTTGCTCAGGACAAAGTACATCAAGTTTTTTCACTAGGTATAGTGTTCTTGGCACCTTTTTTTGCTTTTTCTACACAAAAGAGTTCGGCTCTTTTTTCAGAAAAAACACCAAAAATACCCAAACAATATTCTTAGTTATTTAAAATTAAGTGATTAGGTTGTTTAAAGATAAAGTATACAAAATATTGAATAATTTTTCTTTTTACCTTTTTCTTTGAAGGTATTTAAATACTGGGTCCACAGTGCTAATACAAAAACATAATGTATTTGTATTATGTACATTATGTATATAATGTTTATGGTGTTAATATAAAAATATAATATAGGTGATGTTCTTCTTTTTCCTTCCAGCACTGGAGGAATCTTTTTTGCAATAAAGAGGAGTTCAGAAATCTAGAATAAAGGTCTCAGCTTATGGGATAACTGAGCCCCTATATTTCAGCGCCCAGTAAATGTCAACTGATTAAAACTGGCAGAGAAAAATGATTGGCAACATGTTCAAACAATTCATGAAACACATGTCATTGTGAAATTTTTGTGACTGCCAGATAGCATTCAGTTTTGCACTTGATAACTCATGGAAACTGTTATTTTTTTCTGTTCAGTAAGAAAATATAAAATTGTCTCTTTACTCACAACTGCCAGCATTAAAAACAATAAGTATTTTTGAATTCTATCTGAATGATTTTTGATATCAAGTAGCCTAATGAAAGCTGATTGTCTAATCAGCTAATGCACAACATTTCTGATAATAAATGCAACCATGCTGGTGAAAATTTACTTAAGATAAATACCCATCATGTATTCAGGTATATCAGTATAAAAATTTTCAAAATAAAGTGAACATCTATTCAAGACACCTCAAAATGGCTTAATTACAAAATAGACTTTCTGTGAAATTTCCAAGGACCCAGTTTATTTTCACCCTGGTTAATAAGTCATATATTATATAAATTATACTCACATATATATATATGAATATTATATTTCTATATTAATAAGTCGTATATTATATTACTACTACCATCTATATATTATATTATCATCTGTCAACAGCTTACTTTAAAGATCTCTCCTTATTCCTATTTTTTGGATAAATTAATATTGTATCTAAATCATGAAACATGATCAAATAAGAGCACATTGATTCAGTCATACTTTTTCTTATGGAATTCTGTTACACCATCCCATAGATGAAATACTCTAAAAATAAGTTATTTCCTTGCCTGGTGACATGCCATTAAAAAATTAAATGAATTGTATGGTACCAAAAATCTTGGTGTCTGCTGTAGCCATGTAGATGTCATGTTACTATAAATATATATTCATTATTTTGTTAATCTCTTTTGAAGATTTCTGTGCTTTAAAGAACACACGGTAGTTCTGTACTATATACTGTGGGGAGACACAATGTCACAAACCAAACTGTTCATAGGAATAAGAGGTATGATAGTAGCTATTTTTGAACTTTGGATCTCTTTAGAAATTACAAACATCTCAGAGTTACTTTCTGTTATGTGAGGGCCAGATGGCTCTGCTTTGGGATAGTGAGATACACAATCCCAAGGCAGCATTCAGCAGATGTCTAGGCAGCAGCTCCAGCTGACCAGACAAGTTTGCTCTTCCTTCACACAGACAAAGCCAGGAATGATGCAAGACAAGGAAATAAGCCACAATCACGATGATTACTGAGTATAGAGAAAATAATGTAAAAACTTAAAGTAAACAAATAAACACATAAAATTTAAACCTCAAATCTGTCATTCTTGTGATTTTTTGGGGGGTGGGGAGAAATGGAAAGGGTAGGAAAGTGGCATAGGGAAGGAAGCAATTGGATTTTCTTGCTTCATAAGAGAGAAAAAAATCTTTTGTTCTGATGAAGGTGCTTATTTCCTTATCAACTACAAGAACTGAATTTGATAACTACAACAGATGCTTTAACTAGAAGTATATTGTTTATGTCCACAGAGTGTTCTGACTAGATCTCCAGAATCAACACATGCCTACTGAATCAAAAAGCTTTGTGGGTTTTGAACTATTTGGGGATAACATGACATCACTTATAATTTATTTTTTTCTTTAATATAAGCAGTGAAAAAAGGACTACACTTTTATTTCTGTGACTGACATTCTAATAGAAATTATAACCTAAATAACACAGCATCTGGAATACTGTACAGGCATTAAAGAAAAAAACTAAACCCAAAAAATTAAAAAGAGGATTTTGCAGTAAAACAAAGCTAAAACACAAGGGGTTTGTTTTTACTCACAATCTTCTAACTTTTTTAAATTTTTTTCATCTCTAAGCAAGGTGTTTCCTTCCTCACCATTTTAGTTAACTGCTGGATATTTATGACATAGGATGAGAGCAAAATTAATTTCAGTTGGATCTACATCTGCTTCTCCCTTTCCAATTCAAGATATGTCTAACTAAATCCTTGGATACTCACCAAGCTGCTGTTGCTCTTTGCTTTGCATCATGATTTGTGTGGAAAGACAACAGAAGAGCACCTTCCAAAGGAAACTCACAAAATACTAGTCTAAATAAGTGGAGAAACTGTGGCTTTGAGATTGCCTACATGAAGATGAAAATGCTTTGAGAATGGAAATATGGGAGGGAGAATATTTCAAATATGCCTTGTATATTCAAAATGCAAGTTTTGTTGGGTTTTTTGTTTGTTTTTTTTTTTTTTTTTTTTGACATAGAGTGTAATATTGTTTCTTCCTTTTCTCCATGGGGAAATAACATCACAAACTATCTCTGGGGCAGACCTTCTTTGTTGGCAGTCCTACTGAAAAGCCCAGTGGTGAAAGAATTTTCTTATTCATATTGATGCTCCTTCCAGAATAGTCTGATTTATTTTTTTTGCAATACCTTTACAACATTATGCAATTTCTCTTGCTGTCTTTGAACTTCTGTTTTCTTTATAAAAGTTTGACATCCTTTGTAAATAATTCTTATTTGCACTTTTGTATTTTTAAGAAAATTAAATCACTCTTGAGTTCAAGATTTTATTGCCAAATTTCCTTATAGGGAGGTATCATTGCAGTCAGACTGGTTTCAGGCTTCTAAGCCATCTTTTTTTTGTGGCATTACATACACGGTATTTGATCTTCATCTCTCATCTGTAGACATGGATTACATCCGCATGTTAAGTTCCTAAATTTGAAGCTAACAACCCATCCTGACAGTTTACATTAGTAGATTAGGAAGCTTTTAGATATTGTTATTGGAATGATGGAACTATGTGAGTCAATCCAGAGAAAAAGTCATATTTTGACTTGATGGCACTCTTACCAAATACATCTCTAAATAATGTCTTACACAGAATTGATTGCTATCCATATTCAGAGTGCATTTGATAGTCACAAGCTCCTGTAATCTATGTATGTGCATTCTGATGTAGTTATCATCTTCTGATTTCATCTGTTCAAAGATTCCCATGGACCTCAGGGAACCTTTGAGCCATATATAAACAGTAAGGTCTGAGATGACAAATGTGACACAGGATTGTAATAAAAAGAATTACGTATGCACATAAAACATTGAACTAACAACCTTTATAATGCATTTTCAAGGCCTGTGAGATCAAATTTGTATGGACAGTGGTCAAGCATCATAGATCTCTTACATTTCACCATGTGCAGTTGGGCTTTTCATTTTTCTGGTAAACGTTTACTGTCACCTGTCTTTTTGCTTGTCATAATTCCTTCTGTCCTAGGGTGACTTTATGATGATTTTTTCCCCAGTCATCTGTTCTGTTTATGCTGGATATTAAGTTTTGCACCTTTAAGACTGGTTCCAAGAGCAAAGGGGGAGAGAAGAAGCGCAGAGTTTGTCCATCTTCTTCTGGACTGTGCTGTCTACAGACAGACAGACAGAGTGAGAGAGCTCTCCTTTGTTTTTTAGTTAGGATGGTTTTTAGCTAGGATGTTTTTTAGCTAGCTGAGGAAGAGAAGTTCCTTGGAATGTGGCTTTTCTTTTCCTTGGAACTGTTCAAACCTGCTCTGGTCTGAAAACCCAGAAAAACACCAGGAGCTCACACCTGTAGCCCACCAGGGCCTGGGACGTGACATTTCCTGTGCAGGAGGGACTGATAAGAAACTAAGTGAGCCGAGCTACTTCCCATGACAAGGACTTTTTGAATTTGTCATCTCTTTGGAGCAGTGAGAAATTTAATTTTAAATATTATTCATTTTTTTATGCTTGTGAATACTTTGCTTGTTAAATAAACA